>NC_056742.1:143078039-143295539 GCF_019279795.1 Protopterus annectens | reverse complement strand
TATATATATATATATATATATATATATATATATATATATTACACATATATATATATATATTACACATATATATATATATATATATATATATATATATATATATATATATATGGAAGCTTAAAGTCATATGGAGTTTTTTAACAGGTTTATGCTGTGATATTGCTTTATTATACAAATCTACTTCATATGTGTTAGAGATAATTTTATTTATATATATATATATATATATATATATATATGTTGTGTCTTTCGGCTTTTCCTGGTTAGGGGTCGCCACAGCGGAACTCCGGTCCGCTAATGATTGGCAGTAGATTTTTACGTGCCGAGTTGCCAGCCCTGACACACAACCTTCAACGAAGGTATGCCCATTCACGCATCTCTCCACACAGAAGACGCTCTAGCTGAGAATCGAACAGGACAACGTGAGGCGACAACGCTACCACAGCACCACCACCATATATATATATATATATATATATATATATATATATATATATATATATAGTCTGTATTACATAGTCAAAGTTCCGTTACTCCGAACACCTAATAGTCGAACCATTATGTCCGTATATATATATATATATATATATATATATATATAGGGTCTGTATTACATAGTCGAAGTTCCGTAACTCCGAACACCTAATAGTCAAACCATTATGTCCGAAGTTACAGGACTTCGACTATGTAAAAAAAAAATAACTACACAACATACAAAACAATAAATGTGCCCCCCACACCCCTCCACTGCTTAAATATACCAACTCTGAGATGACACCACGTTGAAGTGAATGGAAACGTCTGCTTACGGAGATTTCCATTCAAATTCTTGAACTTTTACAAATTCAAATGTATGGTCTCGACCATATGTGGTTCGAACTTGTAAAAGTTTGACTGCGTGATAGGAAACCTATAGATATATATATACCCCTAGAAGACTTACTACATGTCATTTTAGAATTTAAATCTATACTCCTACATTAAAGAAGATGCTTCTGAAAATTTGAAAGCTTATGTTACAGTTATTACCCATAATAAAAATGGGAATTTGAATAGTCATTTGAAAAATGTTAACAGGAAAGTCCAAAATATATATTACTATTATTATGGAAGTGCTTAACTATAGCACCCCTTTGGCTAGATCACTTTTATGGCCCACGTATCCTCTGCCTTGCCTGACGTCTGATGCACCACAGAGGGACTGAATGCTTTTGAATACTGGCCGTACATACGCAAAACTGAAGGGATAAACCCATATGCAGAAATATATATATATATATATATATATATATATATATATATATATATATATATAAAAACTTACTTTTTTAGTATCTATCATACTCCATAATGCATGATGTCAGCACGCACCAGCCCTCAGAACTCTTCAGCCGCCATTCAATGCCAGTTGTTCCTTCTACCGCTGACATCATGATCATTTTTTTGGGATAAGTACCCCATTGGGGAACCTTTTTTTAGTCCTTCCTTATTATAACATTGTTTGTTAATGTCACCCAGAAAGGGAAAGTGTCAGTGTGGATGCCAGATCCTCATAAGGATGCCCACAATAAGTGTTTGTTCTGTTTAGGAAGAGCTCACGACTATAATGCCTGCCCAATTTGCCAGGTGTTCATGCCGAAAACCTTCCATAGCCAGTTTTACACATTAAATTTGTATCTTGAGAACCAATGCCTGAAACTTCTTATGCTTGGGATGGAAGGTCCTTCTGATGTCCCCCCAGAACTGCCTAAGAATAAGGCCAGAACCCTACGGCCTTTGACTATTGCTGAGCCTCCTCTGCCTGACTCCCAGCCTGTGGCCGACATAGGCCTGGTTTCAGGATTGGATTCCGGATCCTCTTCTGAGGAGGTCGCGGGTACCTCTAAGGATGTCACTCCATCCACAGATGACAGCACATCTGCCGAGGCTATATCAGTGCTGCTAGCAGATACCGGGGGTGGGGGGGACCAGCACTTCATGGCGAGTCATCGGAGATCTCTTCCCCTTTACAGTCCCTGGTTTCTAGGAAACCGCCTACCACTCCTTTAAAAAGAAGGAAGAAGAGGAAACATATTCTTCCCTCTTCTGAAAACATACCTGACTGACAGGCCTTCAGTCAAAGCCTCTTCATCGCCTTTATAGCATTGAGGCCTACTCCTTCTTCGACCTCCACCCCTCCTCCTCTCCTAAGCTGTAGGCCTATGCATACAGACCAACCTCCTAGGGATGAGGAGGTCCTTTCAGACTCCTCTGAAGAATCTCTCTCCTACAATTCACAACTTTCATCTCCTTTGAGATATGGATCCCCTGAGGAAGAATCCCTGGACCCTGATTCCCCAGTGGAAGATTTAACCTTCAGTAAGACCATTAGCAGGATGAAGGAACATTTCAAATGGAGTTCCTCAGAAATGTTTGAGGTACAGAAGAGGTATTACGACCTCATTCAAATGGAAACACCTATCCCATCTGCTGTTCCTCTCATCCTCCCAGCCATCCTAGATGCCTTTTCTTCAGCATCTACTAATCCTGACTCTCAGCCTCCTGCTCCATGCAGACCAGATAGGCTGTACAATGTATCACCAGACAACTGAAGAAACCAAATGCTGCACTGCAAAACAAAGCCACAAAGACCAATATAAAAAGTTTATTTCTCTAGCGCCTCAGCCACAGTAAGCCTTCAAGGAGTAACACACCACATGTTAAAACAGTTTATATAACATCAACTACAATTAATGCATCATTACACAAATCATTAAACAATTAAAACTTAAAGTGTCACAGTGCATTTTAAACAACACTTTTCCAACAACAGGCTGTATTAAGATCTTTCGGTACCAAAGTACTATATTTTAAAATAAAAATAGTTTCTTTTTTAGAAGCATATTCTTAATTTCATTTATATCCAAATTAAAATATGCTCCAAAATCGTAGCTTTAAGAGTATCAGGGTTCCCATCATGATATTCATAAAAATGTTGAGCTAAGGGGCTTTCCGCTTTCTTTATCCTGAAATCCGTCAAATGCTCCAATAATCTTATCTTAAACATCCTCTTTGTTTGGCCAATATAAAACTTATTACATCCACATTTAATGGCATAAATAACTCTCTCTCTGTTCTACAATTATAAAACCTATTCGGTCTAAAACAAATATTATTTATGTATGCAAAAAAATTAACTATATAGGGACAGACACTACATTTCCTGCAGGATTGAGTTCCTGTGGCAGAAATTTGATAGTAAAGTTTAGACTCAGGTCTACAAAATCTTGTGTGTACTACCATACTGTACAATGTAGCTGACACTGCTAAGCACCTGATAAAGTGCCCTCCAGCTGACCCAGGCACTATCTCTGTGGCCACTGACAAAGCCACCAAATTATTACCCACTACTGCTATTCTTCCTGCTGACAAGGACAGCAAGACCATGGAAAGATTATGGAAAAAGATTTATACTTCTGCTACATTGGCCTTCAAAGTCACTAACTACCAGACCCACACGACTAAGTATAGCATATGTCTTCTACAATCTGCCACCAAACATTTGGCAGATATTCCAGACCCCCTGCCAAAACAGCTCTGTCCTTCCTCCTGGTTCTTGCATCTGAAGTCACCATACACTCTATTAGGTGCAGCTATGATGCTGCTGAATCCCCTGCTAGGTCAGCAGCATCAGCATCTACCCTACGCAGATATTCCTGGCTGCCCCTACAATTTCTGCCAGATGATTTCAGGGCCAAGCTCATGGATGCACCGTTGGATAATGCTGCACTTTTTGGATCTAAGGTCGCAGATCTCTTTAAATCACTGCAACAAAAGGGCAAAGAGATGGAGGAACTTCAAACATCTCCTGGTCTCACCAATTCCCAAGTTCCACCAGAACTATCCTTCCAAAACATAGTTTGTTAGGAAGCAATCCCAGCCTACCCCTAGTGCCAGACCATGAAAACCCACCAGGAAACAACCTCCTATGCCTCAAGCACCTTCTGCATCTAGCCAAAGGTCTTCCTTTCAGGACAGGGCAGGTAGCGTCTGACTACCTGCCACCTTTGCCTCAAACTCCTTCTCTACCATGCCCCCTGTCTGTTTGCCTCTCTCATTGTCTCCCTCTGTGGACCTGGATCACCAAAGACAAATGGGTCCTGTCTATCCTCAAAGATGGCTACTACATGACTTGGCTCTCACCTCCCATATGGAAGGGGATTCCTCACCCCCCTTCACAGCAACTGCTCCTTTTACAACCAGTACTGCAGACATTGCTAGACCAGAGTACTATACAGTCAGTTCCCGCCTCTGCAAATGGAAAACGTTTTTATTCAAGGCTCTTCCTGGTTCCCAAGAAAGACAGACCATGGAGACCCATCATGGATCTTTCCTACCTCAATCTCTTCCTAAAGGTACCCACCTTCAAAATGCTCATCCTGCCTACCCTTTTTCCCCTGATTACTCTGCATGGATTCATGGCTACTCTAGACATAAAAGTTGCTTACCTCCACATCCCTATCAAACCCTCCCATGGGAAATATTTAAGATTCTTGGTGAGCTCCTCTCATTGGCAATTTTTGGTCTTTCCACTGCTCCCAGAGTCTTTACCAAATGTTTAGCTCCAGTTGTGGCCTATGCCAGGACAAAGGGGATAGGATACAGATTTTCCCCTACCTGGATGACCTGCTTATCCAGGCCCCCAGCCAACAAATACTGCAAGATCACCTCTATCTGGTGATCTCCTTATTGCAGTCCTTGAGATTCCAGATAAATTTATTTTATTTTGCATTTGTTGACTGGGCTAGTCCAACTGGATATATGTCCATTTTCAGTAGAGGCCCGAGGAGATAAGCTCCATTAAGCTAAATAATTAGAACAAGCAAAAACAGTACTACTAGATACATATTTACAAAGATGAGGGTTTGTTACAATTCTCAGTCTGAAGTTTAAAAAGCAATTCACTACTACTGGATACATAATTACATAATTATAGAGTAGAGGTTAAGGCAATTATTGTATTAAAACAAAAGAGATATAACATTCTATCCTTCATTTGAAAAATAGTTTATTAATATTTACATAGAAGAAGCATTTGCTTACAGTAAAAAAGCTTGTTTCACAGTTAATAGTCAGAGATAGAGTATAATAAGGCTAGGCAAAAGCTAGGAAGAGAGGAAGTTTGATGTCATAATATATTAAAATTGGGCGGAAGGTATATAGAAGATTCAGCAATTGTGAGAGGAGAGAATGTAGAGGAAAAATAAATCTGACAAAATCCCACCTTCAAGCAACTTAGGATATTGTCTTCCTGGGGTGCAGAATAAGAGCAGACCTCATGGAGGCTAACCTGCCACCCCCAAACGTGAGCTTCCTGTCATCACCTCCTCCAGTTGCTCCAATCAACCCAGTTGACTGCAAGGCAGTACCTGAAACTACTGGGTTGTATGGCAGCCACAATACCCATGCTACCTTTAGCAAGTCTCCACATGAGGAAGCTGCAGTGGTACCTTCACTCAGTCAGGAAACAACACAACCAGCCCTTGCAGCACATTGTACCACTTCTACTCTGCTTAAAAAAGGATAAACGTTGGTGATATGACTAGGTACAAAGAAACCCAGGACTCCCACTACAACCACCACAACCCACCCAGGTCATGCACACAGATGCCTTGGACCTGGGCTGGGGAGCTACTCTAGGAGTAAGACAGGTGCAGGGCTTGTGGTTGGTTCATCTAAACTCAGAACGCATCAATGCCAGAGAAATGAGGGCAAACTTGCTAGCCCTACAGGCATTTCAACCTTTCCTTCTACAGGGAACTTTTCTGATATACACAGACAACACAACTGTACTGTAGTATATCCACAAGCAAGGGGGGGACCAAGTCCTACCTGCTTTGCAAGCTAGCTCTCTTAGTTTGGGAATCGGCTACCTCACAGGGAATCTCCCTGCAAGTAACCTACATCCCCTCCCTCCACAACAAACAGGCAGATTTGTTGAGCAGAACCAGCACAAACAACCACAAATGGATGCTGCACAGAGAGGTCTTCTTGGATCTGGTCCACAAGTGGAGTATACCTCAAATGGACCTGTTTGCCTCCTCCCTCAACAGGCAACTTCCTGGCTTTTGCACCAGGACACCAAAACCACAGGCACTGGCAACAGATGCCTTCTCAATCTCATGGAAGGGGAAATATCTATATGCATTCCCCCCTTCCCTCTCATTCAGAAAATCTTTCTGAAAATACAGCAGAACAACCCAAAAATCTTGTTGGTGACTCCCTACTGGCTCAGACAGCACTAGTTCCCCTTACTTCATCTGTCCAAGGGCAATCACCGCAAGTTACTCCCCAGAGTGGACCTTCTCACACAGCACAAGGGATCACTAATCCATCCACAGTGGCAGATACTCCACCTAACTCTGTGGCTGATAGGATTCTGATTCATTTAGACACCTTTACAATGATGACATGCTCAATGTCCTACAGGAAGCCAGGAAACCTAATACCAGAAAATCGTATCTCTGCAAGTGGAAACAATTTACTATTTGGTATCACAAAAAACAGCTGGATCCACTTCTCAGCGAACCTCCTCTAGTAATGTCCTGTTTGTGTGAGCTACTTCAGTCAGGACTGGCTTACTCATCCAATAAAGCCCATCTGTCTGCTATTTCTGCCTGCTTACCCTTGGACCCCCCTCTTGCTTCATGACTACCTTGCAAACTTTTCCTCAAAGGAGTTCTGCACCTTAGGCCTCCTAGGAGACCCATTCCCCCTCCTTGCAACCTCAACTATGTGTTAGAGAAGCTTATGTTACCTCCTCTTGAGCCAGCTAATAAGGCCTCCTTAAAGCACTGCACCTGGAAAAGCATCCTGCTGGTGGCTCTAACCTCAGCCTGTAGAGTATCCAAACTCCAAGCCCTTATGGCTACACCACCCTTTCTAGTTTTCCACAAATATGAGGTTAGCCTTAGGACAAATCTGTCCTTCATGCCCAAAGTAGTCAAAGACAGGTCCCTAAATTAGGACATCCAACTACCTGTTTTCTTTCCTAACCCACAGGGAGACAGTGAGAGAGTGCTGCATTCCTTGGACATTAATAGACAGATCAGATTCTACTTGCACAACACCAAGTCTATCAGACAGACCAGCTATTTGTATATTTTCACCCCAGAGCCCTGGGTAAGGCTGTTGCCAAGCAGACTATTTCTACTTCAGTATCAAAAGCCGTAACTTTTTCATACCAGTTTCATGGCAAGACCCTGCAAGGGGCAGTCAAAGCTCATTCTACTGGAGCAATGGGATCTTCAGAAGCCTTCTTTAAGGGTTTGGATACCTCTTCAACTTGGAAGCTGCTACTTGGTCATCAGTCCACAACTTCACCAAACACTACAAGCTTGACCTCATCTCTAGGTCCAGGACAGGTTTTGCCATGGCTATCCTGCATGGATTCCTGGATTCTGCATCTAGACCACCACCCCAACCTCAGTGAGATTTGGCACTCACCCATATGAAGAATACTGCAACATGGAAGTAGAAGGACATAGAAAAGTTGTGTAAAGTCTTACCATAACCATAGATGTCCTTCTCTTCCATATTGCAGTATTTCTTCCCATCCACCTTCCCCTCTCATCTGCTACATTTCTTCCCTTTCTGGATGGCAATGATATAGCATCGCCCTTAGAGGGCTGGCTTCGAATGGGGCTACTCTTTTGAGGGCTGGTGTGTGCCAACATCACTTTTATGGCCCACATATCCTCCTCCTTACCTGTCTGACACCACAGAGGGACTGAAAGCTTTTGAATACTGGTCGTACATATGCAAGACTGAAAGGATAAACCCATATGCAGTTTTCACAATGACTATACTGCATCTGTTATGACCAAAAGGAAAGCATGTCTTCCATTCATAAAAGACTTAAAGAAGCTAAACATTAAAGCTCAACCAATTTTTCCAGCCCGAATTCGGATCTTCTTAACAGAAGGTCAGAAAACATTTAATACTCTAGAAGATGTAGTGGACTTTTTGTAGAAAAAGAAACTATTTGATCAATCAGAAAGTATGGATTAGACTATTGTTATCTTAAAGAGACAAGCAACAAGAAATGGCTGGCCTTCAAAGGACAAAAATAGTAAAAAAGTAAAGAAAAGTAATGTTGTTCTCATTTTCTATTTTACCTAAATAGTTTTCTCATGGGTATTCAGTTTTTTCATCTATTATAATCCATCATCAAATACAAGGTAAAAGAAACAAAATAAAACGTTCATACTTCATCAAAATACTATTATGTATAAATTCCTTTATTATTTTATTTTAATTCTCTCTAACATTATTTTCAAACATAGAGAGTAGTGTGTATGTGGTGGGGGTGTATTGACAGTATCTGAGATAGTGTGTGTGTGTGTGTGTGTGTGTGTGTGTGTGTGTGTGTGTGTGTGTGTGTGTGTGCGTGCGTGTGTGTGTGTGTGTGTGTGTGTGTGTGTGTGTGTGTGTGTGTGCGTGTGTGTGTGTATGGATATATATATATATATATATATATATATATATGTTTGAATATTACTATTACTTATCAATCTATTTATTATTTTAGTTAAATCCTCTCAGACATTATTTTCTAATATAGTGAGTAGTGTGTGGGGGATATATACATATACATATATATATATATATATATATATATATATATATAGGTATATATATATATATATATATATATATATATATATATATATATATATATATATATATTCTGCAGTAACTGACTTTAGTCCTGTTTATCAGAAGTGCCCACTGTCCTACTAATAGTCTTGCTGATATTGGAACACTACAGATTCAGACATTCATAGGACATGGCATCATTTAGTTCAGGAAATGTTTAATGGGTGGCATGATGCCAGGATAATCCTATGAGCTAGGCTTGTAAAGGCTCCAGGGCCATTAGCCTAGTACACACCTATGAATTTATGAACATGTTTAGCTAATCCACTTAATTTATATATAATTTCAAGTAATCTGTTTTTTTTTTTTTTGGTTATTTTATCTGCTGAATGCAGTTTCGTGTTATAAGCTTTATCTATGCGTAGTGGGTGTTGTGTTTAGTGGTTTTGGCTGCATGAAAATCATTTATATACATTACTTCACTTTCTTTTAATAGGTTTAACTTGTGTGACGTTTGTTCATTGCTTGGGCTCTTATTCAAAGAATTAGAGAGATGCTATTGACTGTTTTTACAGTAACTACTTATTTTCAGCTCCTTTTCCTGCCTAATGATAGTTAAATTGTTTTCAAATGTTTTTTTTTACATACCTCAAGCTGTTTTTCAACTTATAACAGTCTAGATTCCATGCTCAAGCTGCCTCTACTGCAGGAAATGCATTTTGAACTTTTACTCTCAATTACAGGAAGTGAACTTTTAGAATGTTAAAATGATCAGCAGAAACACAAAATAGAACATTTAAAATGAATATAGTTCATTTTAAAACATATCCATGTAGTTTTATGCTCATTACCTTTTAAAAAGTGGAATAATGAAAAGAAGAAAAGGAAAAAATGAAAGCAGTGGGAAGAAAAAAAAGAAGACATCTGCAGACTTAAAGACACTTGGTACTAATCTCTGTTTAGTGACATCTTGTCATCATCCGAATTATAGTTCAGTGAAAGTTGTATCCTTTATATAAGTACAGTGTAAATATAATATACTCATGCAGCAGATCATCACAGTACAGAGGAATATGGCATTTCTAGTGATGAAAATGCTTGTTTAAAACAATATTACTGGTTTTAATGTGTCATGAAAAAAGCTGAAAAAAACTAATATAACTTTAATAATAATGGAATTGACAGTTACTGCTATGTGGAATACTTCTGATAAACAAATAAGTACCTATTACAGTAACAGAATTTCCCCTAGAGTTTCTGTGGTTCTGTAACATGGTATCTGTTATATTCTACACACAAACATTTACACACTGTCAGTCTGGATTTTTGATTATTTAAGGTGAATTTAATAAAGCCTACACAGACTTTTTTCTGTGTAGGCATCGAAGCACACTGCTTACATGAAAGTAAGCAGGTTTGCAATCCAATAAACAGAGTTGGGCAGCCATACGCACATGCCAACATGGAAGTATATGTGACATGCAAATCACCTCATAAGCAGGTGAACTGCATTCAAATGAGGGAGGTAGAGCAATTCAACAAGGATATAGGCAATCCTGCAAACCCCATTTTGGTGTCCATAGTGTACACAGAAAAATTCCATGTACAGGATTTTAAACAGACAACATGGGCTGCAAAAGTGTAGTTCAATGGACATAAATAGCATAGCAGACACAGATATATGCAAAATTATTCACTGTGTGTCCAAAACTATATGGAAAATAATTTAAAATAATTTCGTAATGATATTGGTATGTTTGCATGGCATGCCAGAGTGTGCAACATGCTTTTATGAAAAAATAAAAAAAGAGTGTAAAAAACACATTTATTAGTGTGTGACAGTAATGTATTACAGGACCCTGTGTGGAGTATCTACAATAGTGGAATGGTGCTGTTGCTAATGAGGCAGGGCCTGGAACCATGTAGTTTCCAGGTTGTGTGCAAGGATCCCTATACAAATGAGGTGGGGCTACTTAATAGCATAAATGGATATCTTTGTCTGAAGATCCCATCCCTGTAGGCACAGAGCTGTGTTGGTGTCCAGAGGAGAGGTAGCTGACATCAAGGGGTGTGTGTCTGAGGACTTGTAAGCTCATTGGAGCTCAGCAGAACCTGTTTACATGGTGTGGTGGTCTGTTGAGCAGGGGTGTGTGTACAGTTTCTGCTATGGTTTGTTTGCCTTTGGGACATGTGTTTCCACATGTTTCCATGGCACGCTGCTGTACTGAGTGCGACCTTTCATGGGGTGTGTGTTCAGTGACTGCTGAGCATTGTTTACCTTTGCAGCACATGTTTGCATGGCGAGCCACAGTGCTGAGTGAGGAAGGCTGCCTGAAAAAAAAAAACTTGGCCGAGAAAGCCAGTGGTATATTAATTACTAATGACCCCTGTTTTACTTAAACTAGGGCCATTAACAGTCCGTAATGATGTACTTGGCAGGTGGAATGCATCATAGGTAGCCAATCACACAAGTTGCACATACAGCAGAGCACTATAAATACTGCTTACATCCTATAATCTGATTTCACCTCCATACTCTGCACCAGTGGAGTACAGACTTGGGATTTTTAACTGAAGGAATGCTAGATGCTGCTGCAGGTCTGCTACATCTGTATGTGCTAGATGCAGAGGTCAATACTGATGCTGCTGCAGCTGAGAATAGGCCTAGTCTGAGAAGGAGAAGAGTGGTCAGGTCCAGGATAATCTTCCAGGAGCTACCTGAGCTGGATTGTACAGTGCTACAGGGCGGATAGGGGCATGTTACAATAACTCACTGAGCTCTGCTGGCCTCAGCTCAGACCCAAAATCAACAGAAGGGAACCCATCCCATGGGAAACAAAGGTATGTTAGAGTACAAGCTATAGGTACATTCCAAAGACCAACTGAGAATATGATGGGGGTCTCACAGGCATCAGCATCCAGTGTACTCCACCAGTTCCTGGATGCCATGCTACCACATGCCAGTGAGCACATTTATTTTCCCCACACCCCTGAGGAGAGAGCCAGCAGTATGCAACACTTCTACCATGTAGCACACTACCCTGAGGTACTGGGTGCCATAGATTGCACTCATGTACACATCAAGGCACCAACTGATGAGGAGAGTAGAATCTGCATTAATTGCAGGGGGTACCACTCCATTAAGTGCCAGGTCATGTGCAATGCCCAGGGCATTATCATGAATGTGTGTGCTGGCAGCCCTGGCAGTTATCACGATTCCCATATCTGGCACTCATCACAGCTGTACCAGATGTTTGCTAGGGAGACATCCTGCATGGTTATTTACTGGGAGAGGCTGGCTATGCGCTGGAACTGAGGATGATGCCACCAATCAGAAATGCACACACACCCATGGAAGAATGCCATAATGAGGCACACTCACAAACTAGGAACATCACAGAGCATGTGTTTGGGCTGCTAAAGCCATGGTTCCAGTGCCTTGATATATCTGGTGGAGTCCTGCAGTACTCACTAGCTACACATGCACAATTGTTCACAGTATGTGCCATGCTACACAGTATGATCCTGCGGAAACACCTGCAGCAGGATCAGCAAAGGGAAGGGATACACAGCCCCCCCAGTGCCTAGGTCACCACAGCCACACCCACAGGGGGACTCAGAGGTGGAAATTCCTGAGGATGTCCCTGTAAGCACATGTAGGTTTGGCAGGTATGCCTTGGCCTTGACCAAGAGGTAACGCATAGCACATGCACTGACAACCTAGGGCCCTAAGGACTGACATCTCACTCCGACTTGCATACATATAGTAAAAATGATGACAGGCAACCCACACAACCTGTACCTAACCATGTATTGGGTGTGTACTGTGTGGATCAGACAGATTCAGCCCTGAACTACAGTTCTGTCAACTGCTGCATTCGCAAGGTAAGTCACTCACCTACACACCACCTTTAAAGAGTACTGTAATATGCTATCACATGTATGGACCTGCTGCATGTATGCAAGGGAATATAGTGGGCTATTTGGAGAGATGAAACATCCACATGGGACTACAGATACCCAGTCCAATAGTATGTGTTCCAAAATTCTCACTAGGCCTCATGGTTGGAATAGTCACTACAGCAGTCAAGGGAGATGTTAAACAGTGGGGTCACATGATATTTCTACTACTGTCTATGCCAGCAGATCATGTGCTGCTCTTCCTCCATCCCCAACACATCAGTGTTCCCATACAACTGCTGTAACAGTAAGTCTGCAATGATATATCAGCAGACCACCCAATTCCAGGGCTCTGACATAGAACCTGGCCAGAGGTTGTATTTCTCACGTAACATAGAGATGACAGTATATGTCTGTATGCTGTTGACTGTGTGAGGAATGACACTTCTCTGTCTGGCGGCTGGTGTGGCTCACTGGGCTAGGAACATTAGCATGGGTGATGGTGTTGATGGTTTGAGTCTGGCAGCATCCACGTCTTCTGCATGTGAGGTGCTTGTATGGTGGCATTTCCATAGACTGTCATACCCTTCAATCTATTACTGCATGAAAGCTGGACAAAGTCAGAGAGAATGGGGGACAAAGGTCCAAAACTACAGACAGACATTACACATGCTCTGATGAATCGAGAAGGTGACTAGTATAACAGCAGGTTGCAACAGAACAGAATAGCTGCAGGATGTAAAGGCAGTTACTTAAATGTGTCAGTAGTTAGTACAATTCAGTGACTGCTTTATACAATATTATACTAGAACACCACAAATGTATGAGGAACAGACCAGACATATGGATCAAAATACTAGATGTTCTACAGAAACATGTACAGTGTGAGGTATGTAGACTGTCACCCTGTGTGTGGTGTTACATTATGTACCCCAGTCACATATTAAGTACAGCACACAGCTGGGGAATGCCTTGGACAATTTCAGGGAAGTGCTGTGCTGCAGAAACAGGTGCAGCAGCCAATGTCTGCAACATACAAAATCATAGACCAAAATACAGGTAGCTGTGGTCCAAAGTCACCTTGTAAGTACTGATATTCCCACTGGGCATGCTCCTACACTTAGCTAGCTTGAGCACAAGTCTGTTGTCTCTTCCTCACAAAGACCTGCTACGTGGAAATATGTCTGTACATACATACAGACAGCTACATATACATATCTGTATATCTGTCTGTCCCTATCCCCCTCACACATGATTAGTGTATCTATCAGTATGTATCACATATATGTATGATACCGATATATATATATATATATATATATATATATATATATATATATATTGTTATATAAATGACAATGATACATAGACTCTCCACATGTCTGCCTAACACATTTACATAATGTACACACTCAGCAACATTTAAAGAGACATCCGTGTTATACATATGTATATATATATATATATATATATATATATATATATAGATATATATATATATATATATATATACATATATATATATATATATATACATAGATATATATATATATATATATATATATATATATATATATATATATATATATATATATATATATATATATATACATATATATATATATATATATAGGTAAGAATGTCCCCCCTCGGAATGCTGAGGTTATCTGCATGTACACATCACAACAGTTGTCCGAAGGAAACAGACCAAGGCTGCAACGGTACATAATCCACTCACCCACAGACCCCTGTGCCTGCAGAATGTCACCTTGCAGACAGACACAGGTGAGCAGATGCTGTAATGTACAATGGCTTCAATGCATGCCTTGGACAGGCCATATTGTCCCTGGCCACAAGTTTGCCTGTCTAACTGCAACCAACCACATATGGCCATACTGGTAACTGTACACACATAGCATTGATATTAACAGGTATTCCACTCCTAGGACACTAGATACAATAACAGTACCAAGTAATATCACTCTGCAAGACACACATGCAGTCTAACACAAGGCTACTTTACTTATTCTACAAGTATTGTGCCTGCAATCACATATACAACAGATGTAACCTGTGGCACATGCAATAAGTACTGTGAGCTATAGTGTGCAATAGTAGATAGGTAGGGGTTATAATCTCACATCAGCCAACTGTGTGTGTGTGTGTGTGTGTGTGTGTGTGTGTGTGTGTGTGTGTGTGTGTGTGTGTGTGTGTCTGTGTGTGTGTGTGTGTGTATATGTGTAAATATATCTCCTTGCAGCACTACTGACATGCCCATATGGGCTATTTCAATGCAATTGTCATGCATTTTATGGCCCTGTGACTAGGTGCTTGCCTCTACATTGCTTTCCTATACAAGACCTAATAATGTTATCCACCTTAAGAGTGGTGGCAGACAATCTCACATCAGATAAACTTAGTGGCGCATGTGATAAATATTGTGTGCTGTAGTTTGTAATAGTGGATAGGGAGGGGTTCTAATCTCACATCAGCCAAGTGTGTGTGTGTGTGTAAATATATCCCCTTGCAGCACTCCGGACATGCCCATATGGGATATCTCTGTGCAATGGTTATGCATTTTATGGCCCTGTGACTAGCTGTTGTCCCTAAATGCCCTCCTCTACATAATCATAACTGATGTCTGCCACCTGTCTGACCCAGACAGGATATTTGTAAATGTGTCAAATCCATCACCATACATTCAAGATTTGTAAGTTCAGAAAACCCAGGTGTCACGTAGCAAGGATAGCAGACCTTATCACAAAGTCCCTGATAGACTGTTCTACACATATGCACCTAAGGAGCCATGCACGTATACTGCTGTACCTTGCTAATGTCATATTTCTGCTGTGCTGCCATGCCATCCTGTGCATTGTATTGCTACCATGTGTCCATAGTTTATCCCCTCAAACTCCTGGAACAGAAACATACACAGGTCTGTGACACACCTGTCATTCTGTAACACTACTGCCAGTCCAACATCATGCAACAAAGATACACAAAATGTGATGTGTAGTCATAACACATGCCAGCATACAGTACCTGTTGTGGCCTGCAAAACAATGCTACACTACACAAGTACATGTGAAGTAATGTAGACACCTTGTGCATCAGACACATAGTAGCATTTCCCTTCATCGATGGCACGGATGGCAGGGATGGGGTACAGGTTTCACATCACATACACAAGGTGTGGTGTGGGGTGCCAGAGGCCTAGGCTGTGCCAAACAGTTAACAGCATGTGTGTGAGTCAGGAAAGGGTGCAGGTTAGATGGGCCATGGAGAGGTGCCATGTGTGTCTGTTGATGTCCTGCATGTGACAGTGGTCTTTGAGTGTGTGCATGTACACAGTCAACCCCAGTGCTAGCCCTACATCTATGTATGTTGGACAGCTGTGGATTATACATGGCAGAGTGGACAGTTCACCATCTCAGGCCATGAACACAGGAACTGGCTCTGTCAGGACTAGCACTGGCACCACCATGCTCAAGGTCAGATATGGTGCTAGTACCTGATGGTGACTGCTGTCTGCTGGGGCTGTGTCCCATACAAGACCACTCAGGACCACATGCCCATGGCCTGCCATGTTGTGGTGTAGACAGCACACTTCCCTCTGTAGCGATGGAAGAACTGCCACTACAGGAGCATGACTATGCATGGCCACATGGACACTCAGTTGATGATGTTGTTGACCTACATCCAAGTGTCCAATGCCCAACTTCAACCAGATGTTGCAGCACAGACAATTTGTGGTCCAAGACAGAAACTGTCTCAGGCCACCATCTGTCCACTGCATCAGTGAACTGATCCAGGGTGTCCCCACTGGGGTGGAGGCAGTCACAGATGTCAGACAGTGCTGTATCCATAACCCTAAGCATCCATCTGATGTTGCATTCAGAACATGCCTGTGCCTCCATGATGGCCCGAAACAAATGCTGAGTGACCTCTGATGTGACACCTGCAACAGGTGATGGATGAACAGCAGTCCTCTTATGAGCACCCCTGTCAATCCACGTGTGTGGGACCTTGTCAGCTCTCTAGCTATGGCCAGTGTCTACACTCACTGATGCCATAGTTGTTATACTGTCTGGCTCATTGTCACCACCCTCTGACTTTCCAATATCTGTGGTTTCTGGGGACTGGGTATGTGTGAGCATACTGACTGTGTGTGGTGACAGTAGGGGCAGAAGAGGGATGTCAACTTTTGGGACAGATTTATCCCCTAACAACCCCACCTGTGCCTCACTATGGCCACCATCATCATCAGAGTCCAATGAGACACTGACATCAGGTTGTAAGGGGGACAGACTCCAACCCCCCCCCCGGTCACCTGTGAAAACCAAGACAAAAGCAATGCATTACTACCTGCACTTTTATGTGTGGTAATCCACACAGACTCATACAAATGAGTATCCACAACTGCATTACCAGTCTCACATCTTCTAATCTCTGCTCCCATGCACAACATCCTCACAACAACCTACACAGAAAAGTCAAGCCCTTTATAACATGCACTTCAGCCACATCCAGTTAAAGTTGCCAGCACATTCTGCCCATAAGGTATGCAATATGACACTATGCATGATAGAACTACACATAAAACCCAGTACACCTATCTTGAGAATGATATGCCAGTACTAGTATCACTGCCTTAGGTATGTACCATCTCCTTTTTATGTTTGAACAGGCATCGTGGAGTAACTGCCTCATGTATACCAGGCTGTATAGCCACTCATAACTATAAGTACAAATGCATTGGTGGTCATTCAAATACATACCTGTGATTACCCAGTTTATGAACCGTAGTTAACTGTTCCATAATGGAACAAACAAATATACTACTCTGACTAAGCACAGCATTTGTACATAGGGCAATATGGCAGCCCTTAACTTTCATAGGGTATAAATGATCTGCAAAAAACAGTATCACACTTACCATTTACAGTACCATGGACTTGGACCACACTTGACGGACCTATGAAAAGGTGAGGTAGAGGTATTGCCAGCACCACCAAATGTTGCAGCACTATGAGGTAATATTTGCATACATCCACATGTACAGTAACTATCGTGATACTGACTGTATTGCTGACATTCTCAGTATGTGTGCACAACTGAGCATAAACCCCAACTCCTCATAAACCCATTTACAGGAATGTACAGCCTACCACAATGACTGATACTATATTACACTGGTGAACACATTATGCTTACCTGGACACTCCTCTGCTGTTGGCACTGTGGCACCCACCTGTGATGGATGCCTGGGAACTGTCGCGTGTTCCTAAGTTTGCCAGGAATTCCTCTGTGGCCAAAAGTGGTTGCTCCATTGCATGTCCACCACTGGTGGCAGCATGATCCCTGGCAACATCAGCTGCCCTGTGTTGTGCAGCATTCAGCATGTCAGTGGCCTGGTGATGGACCTGCTCATAGGTCATGTCCTGTTGGCCAGTCTGACATTCCACACAAGGTTTGCTCACAACGCTGCCCACTCTTCCCGATTATGCTTCCCCCTGGATAACAAGATCTAATGGTGCTGTCTCAGTCCATCCACTATTATGTTATTCTCTGCATCTGAGAAGGGGCATGTCTTCTGTAGCACATTGTTCCTGAAAGACAAAAAAAGGGGAACACATTACAGGACCAGATATGTGAACGTCCACTATGTGCGGATCCAGCACACCCATAATGGCCTGCACTATCCACTGCTCCCTCGCATCTCATACCCCACAGTCTGACAACACACTACATGTGTGGATACCACCAAGATAGTAGCAATACTGGGGTATGTCCCTGTGTGCCATGACAGATTCTGCTGTATGTTCATACACCCAGCACTGCAGTCTACTCTGGTGTGTCCCCTACAGGCAAACACCCACTAATATGTCATACGCCCACTGTCAGACAAATAGCAGTGAGCTATTACAACCACTATATGGGGACAGTTCAGCAACACCAGTGTGCTACAATGACACAAAACAATGCAAACCAGCTGTAGTATATTTTCCCTGTAGGCATCATACCTCTCAACTATACAGATGTTTGCAAAATGTCAAGATGTTTGCCTGAATGACCTCAGCTTTGGTAATTTTCAAACAAAAGTGTGGATTTCTGACAAATGGTTGGCCAATTATTGATGGTTGCAGTCAGAGACTAAAGAGAGACATCTGAGTTTCAGATGTCATACCCTCCAGAACACAGTTATGCTACTGCAATATCTGTTATTCTATTCACTTTCTTACTTTGTACAGGCAATATTTAAACAATGTCACTAGGTTTGGACCTTTGTTCACCCATTAAGTATGGCTTTGTCCTAATTTCTTGCTGTAAGCGGTGACAGGTATGATAGGCATAACTCTCAGCCAAACAGGGACAAATGTCAATAGAATCAGGGACTTAGCCAGAGTACAACAGGGACATTCAGGGACATTGTTAAAATGTTAGAGCCATTTATGTGAGACAATGACAGAATGGGAAGAGGTCTCTTACAGTACATCATTTGATGTTACAGGACTGTACATCCTTATGTATTGTCACTATGTATTATGTGTAATCCACTAGCTTTCCTACAACAGCCAACCACTGTAGGAGGGATTAACAGGAACAGAGCTAAGATGTGAGTGAAAATCAGGGACAAATGAGAGGCATGCCTGTAGGTGTAGGAGAGCAGAGGATCAATAACATGTCATCACCATAGATCTAAGACAAGCTTACTACTATAATCCCTATTCCTCATACCTCTATCCTCCCATCTGCATCCTGTTATATGGAGAAATCTATTACATACCTGGTGGAGTGCAGTACTCCTTTGTTGAACTTTGCTTCCAGTAATCTTTTGAAAATGTGCTCTCTGTGTGAATGAAGTCTTATACAGACCTGTTTCCCATCACCAGTTGCTTGGCATTTGAAGGTACTGCTCATTAACAGGTAGTTGCCTCTGCACCAATCTGTGGATCAGATTTGCTAATTGCAGCCAAAACAGCTGAATTTCACTATCATTAGCCAATGACATGCCACCACAGTGCAATATATAAGGCCTTCATGTAGACCTGGGCCCCTTTCTTAGTTGTTAAGATGGACATTACTGAGGTGTGAAGACTACAGCATCACAGAGGGTAGGTACCATAACTGTCAACTGTAGATATTTATGCAGTATCTCCACAGTTTTACCTCATATGTGTGGTCAGTGTCCCATGACATTGTGGTCATCTGGCAGTTCACTGGAACACATTGTGGGTTGAGGCCACAATGAAAGACAGTCATTTGAGTGTCAGACATCATACTCATCAGAATACAACTACTAATGCAATAGCTGTTATTCTATCAATTTACTATCTTTGTAGGAACAAACAGTTAAACATGTCCCTATATCTGGGCCTTTGCCCCCCCCCCCCATTACGTATGGCTGTGTCCAGATTCCTTGTTCTAGGGGGTTGGAAGGTATGGTAGGACTGTAGTAGCTACCTTTACATACAGCTGTGTGTGCTACTAGAACATATGGGGGGAGTGTGAACACTTTGGAGGACAACAAGCTGTATATGTAACTGTGGCAGCTGTGGCAGCCCTGTCATTACAGCAGAGTTAGAATAAGGGTACCCTTTACAATATAATTGAGACATGTGATTAAGCTACGTCTGTTTTGCAACAGTGCCAATAAAAGGGTAGTAAGCAACACATAGGCTGCACAGATAAGTGCAGTGTATCCCTACCTGCAGGCCTTTGACTTTCAAAACTGGATAAATTAGCAGTAAACTGTGTGGATAAAGATTTCATGACTCAATCCTTACTTGCTGTATTCACAATAATATACTTGAACTGCAACACAAAACTGGATTTGAACCCAGGACTGTGTGTGGTAAAATGTACTGCATGCAAGGCATTTAACAGACTGAGCTACTGAGTCACTGATGCAGCAGGTGCATTTGCAAGGTATATGTGCATACATACAGGCTGTGGCACACATTGCCTGCATTCATCAGTATGTACATGGCTTTCTATCACTGTAGTTCTGCACCAGGGTCCTAGTTGAGCATGTACTTTGCCATTGATGCCTTAGCAGGTGTGTTTCAACATGTTGCTGATAAAAGGGCACATTTACCTGCTATCACAGGCCTCACATCAGTTATTATGTCTGTGGATGTCTAGTGGTGTATCATTGCACCAGAGTCCAAGGTACACTTCCATTTTTCCCATTAAATTTTATTCCAGTTTGAGTGTGCTGAGACACGGCCAATGACTGTAAGTGGCAATCACTATGTTTTGCTGAAAACAGATGTTTTAATTAAGATCTGTTTGGTGTGGCAGGTTAATGCAGTGCACTGTAGGTGTGAGGGGCGTGGATTGAAAACAAGGCAGGGTTTTTTTTTGTACATGTGTCTGACAATGTAATAAACACATTTAATCATTAAAACTTCATTTAAGTTCAAATAAGTGAAGAGGCGTGGCATGATGTTCCACACAGCTCTGCACAAATGCATGCTAAAAAATATATAAAGAAAAGAAAAAGGGGTTGATAGGAAAGTGTTGAAATGTGGGCAAGCAGTGGGAAAAACATAGTGAGAGGCAAATAGGGATGTGCATGAAGGATGTAGGTAAGAACTATAGCTATCCAGTTCTTGTACAGCAACAGTTGTGCACTTTGCCAACATTTGTAGATGAATTTGGACTCTCAAACCCCAGAGAGAGGGGTGAGAACAATATAACTGTGTTGTCAAGCCAATTTGACCAAATTATTTTTGTCCAGTGGACATGTGTGTGAAATGGAGAGCTATGTATTTCACAATATTTTTTGTTTGGGACAGGTGCCGATTTTTTTATTAAGGTGAGAATGGAATGTTGGGGAAGGGACATAGGTACATGTGGGGAGGTAAGTTGGGTAGGAGAGTATGCAGTCACAGACAAACAAGAGAGAGAAGACAGCAGACAGGGACATTGTGTGACACATGAGGGGGTGAACATCTTGGATGGAGGGGGTATTGTGGAATCCAAGTCACACGTGCCTCCAGACAGCAGCAGCATGACTCATGTCCCCACCTATGGGATTGTTGATACTGCTCGTTCACTGCCCCAAGGGTAGCTCTGCTGGAGGCTGGGCACCAGGGTGAGGCTACTCCACCAGGTCAGCCAGCATGCCCTCAATCTGGTGCAGGCAGTGTTCATAGCTCTGATGAACAATCCTGCACACCATGACTGGCAGTCGGTCCTTGGTGACATTGGCCACTCCACCAACACTCCTAGGGAGAGGATGAGCCCCGTCCCCTGAGGCAGTCCCACCCAAAGCTGCTGGTGGTGCAGGGGCAGCAGACTGGGCACCACCAGTCTGAGTCCCAGATGTGCTAGGACCC
The DNA here is from genome assembly GCF_019279795.1 of Protopterus annectens. Classification (NCBI taxonomy): domain Eukaryota; kingdom Metazoa; phylum Chordata; order Ceratodontiformes; family Protopteridae; genus Protopterus; species Protopterus annectens. The sequence goes on along the minus strand of NC_056742.1, from coordinate 143,273,658 downwards.
AGTGCCACTGCCGGTTGAGGCAAGGTAGGCAGATCAGCCAGAACTGGACTACCCTGATGTGCTGTGGTAATGGAGGTAAAGCAATAAGTATAAGTTAGTTGTGAACAAATCATTGTTAGTAATAACAGCATGGCAGAACATTGGAAAGAACCCAATTACATATCAATGCATATTATGTGAAACACAGCAATAAATAACAGAACAGTCAGTATGTTAGCATGACAGTAACAGTTACAGCATAACGCCAACAAAATAGGTAATTAAACAAGATATGGTAATATGCAACTATTATAATATATAATAATAAAACACATGCCCCTAAATACAGTTAGTATAACAACATATGTTAATAATAAACCATAACCAATGAATAACAATAAGAAATAAATGAAGATAAGGGGTGGAGAGAGATAGAAAAACAGTCCATTATTAACATTTCCAGTTATTTCTTTGACAATAGCACTACAATCTACTTTATGGGTCTGTATTTTGTTTATGTGTACAGTGACTACAAGTCTCTTATAGCTGATATAACATGCACATACCTCTCAAGCTATTTGCATGGGATACTATGGGCCAAGCAGTAACAACTGCGGGTACACAACTACACAGAACACTTGCACATCAGGTGGACCTATATAACTACCAAGGTGTTCTGTGGGCTGATTTGATAATACTTTGTAATCTAGGTAATCATTTCCATAGTAATCCTGTGACAGACGTATTACACATTACTAATTAAGTAACTTGAAATTCTGGCACTTGAGAGACATGTATCTGTACAGTACAGACACTAAACAGCTGTCACGCCTTTGTTGGCAGGCACAGGAATAGAAGTCAATAGCAGTGACTGCAGGGGACATCTGCATAGAATGTGTTACTGACTGCAGCAACTTTTAACAGACACTCCAGGCATACAACCATACCAAGATTACACATTTTATTTCTGACTGAACATTGCTGATGAACACATTCTTGCTAACAATTTTAACAGTCTGTGACATCTAAACACACAATTATCTACTCATAACATAGGCTACCTCCCCATTTACCTGCAGCTCCTGTGGAGAAAGAAATTGTGAGCACTAAGTGACTGCTACATACCACTGGATTCGAACCCGGACTGCATGTGGCAACATGTACTGTATACAGAACATTTAACAAACTGACTTAGTGAGTCACTGCTGATTGCTGACTGACTGATATTTGCCTAGAGCTCACCTGGAACCAAAATATGACCTGGTAGTACTACTACTACAGTGTTATACTAGACTGCAGTGACAGTAGAATGCAAATGCATGAAATACAAGCATAATGCAGATAGTAGGTAAGCTATATTTCAGTATCATATCTGTGAAGTCAAGAAACAATATCAGCTCATGGAGTGGGCTACCTCACCCATATACCTTTATTACCAGGTGTCTTTGGATGACAGAGAATTATGTGCCCAATGTTGGCCTAGACACAGCCTTGAACAGTACTTATATCCTTGCAGCCATTAGATTTCCATTCTACAGCTATTACAGTGTTATACCTGATTGCAGCTCCTAACCTTACAGCCTCAATGCATACATCTCTGCTGCAATGGTTACAACAACATAATCCTGATGTACACCATTTTCCTTTGTGTTATTGGTTTTGTTTCATGTTTTTATTGCAATACAGTTGGCATTATTCATTTATTGCAATAAAGCTCTAATTCCACATTTATTGCACTACAAATTTTACTGTATATACTTTAATGCAGTTATTGGTATTATTTCATGTTTTTTTGCACTACAGCTGGTATTATTCATTTATTGCACTACAGCTCCAAGTCCACATTTATTGAACTATAAACTTTACTGTATATACTTTATTGCAGTTGATGCTTTACTCTTTCTTGCTTATTTCCCTACAGTTAGCATAATACATTTGTACTCACTACATTCATGGCACAACCTGGCCAAGTGCCCGGCATGTGACTCAACATTGCCAGTCATCTCAGCGGCAGTTGTTGGGAGAGAAACACACCATTATGCATACCAGTTTTGCAGACATTCAGAGTACATATTGGTAAAACAGAGGACAAAATGCTTACATACATGTGGGGCATTCCCTGCCCTTGTTACTTGGACCCAGGTGCCCAAGAGTCCCCTCTTCCATCTTTTCAGGTCATCATGGTGGTGACGACACTGCTCACCTGTTTAGGGGATACCAGTGATACTGGTGAGATCTCTGACCAGCTGGCCAGTGACCTTACACTATGAGCCCTGGAAACTGCCCTGCAGCAGCCTGTCATCATGGTTTTGCATGAGGAGCCCGACCATGACCCTGGACTCCAGAATGCCCCAACACTGCACCCAAAAGCATGCACCTTCACCACTGCTACCCATTGTATACTGTCAGGGACAGAACTTCAATGGATTCTGCTGTATTTTCACCTATTGGGCTTAATATAGGCTTAATATAGGCTGTTTTCCTGCCCTTACACATCATTGGGCAATATTCAAAAAAGCACCTTGTTGCTTAGCACCACACAAACCAGTGCAGCTGAGCTGAGATTTGCAAAAACTGGCAGAACCATAGTCTTAGCAGAGCTTAGCAGCACACAAACCAGTCAAGCAGAGCTGAGCAATGCACAAACATTGGCAGCCATTGCCATGTTTATGCAGTGCGTAGCAGGTCTAAGCATAGTTGAGCAGAGCTTAGCAGAAATTCGTAATATGTATATCAAAATTAAATACATATTTTCCCTTCCATGTATTCAAACCCAGGACCTGCTGTACATGAAGCCATAACTCTGCCCATTTAGCTATGTGGATATTAAAAAATCCGGTATAACTTCACATTGCTGTGCTCCGTGCCCTGCTATGCAAACATGCTTTTTAAAAAAAAAAATAAAAATGAAACAATGGAAAAAATAAAATAAAAATAAAACAACATGGACATTGCAGGGAGTCTCATACTCATCTGCAGCCATAGTTAGCACTACACCTCTCCTTACACTGATTCAATAACTATGTTCCTTGGCTTTCCCTTGACAACATGCCATCATTAATATGCATGGTGCACTGCGGAGGTGGAAGTGTGACCATGAACATGGATACATTTCATGCAGGCCCTATATGGTACCTACTCAGATTTTAGTAAATCCTGGTATCAGTCTAAACATTTCAGGACTTGGCATTGTGGATTCTGATATTTTAAAAGGTTACTTTCCTTAACTGATCCATGATTGTCACTGACCTAATATATTGTTTTATATCCACATTTCATTTATGCAAGTACAACCCATTAACTTCTTTGCTAGTTATGTCTTATATTTCTGACATTTTCTAACTTTTGCATTATTCAAGGGCTATCCTGTATTTTCTACCTGGGTCCCTCCGAATACTGATTCTTCACAAGAATATATAGTTTCATTAAATAATATCTAACAAGTGAAATACCTGATGTGCTTCTTGCATCAGACAGTGGCACACCTAAAGGTTTAATCTCATAAAAAGAAATCTAACAAACACATAGACCATGGATGATTCACAGATAATGGAAGATCTGAGATATAACAGAGAGGTAGCTAAGCATCAAGACTGTTGGTGGAATGCAGAATACTTACAAATGCATAGCCTGAATGATAGCATAGTAAACAGAGAATGACATGTGCCATACATAACATCTAGCAGTATAGTAAAATATTGTTATAGATTGTTATTAACCATCTGAAAGTTGGTAAGATACAGATTAAGCATCTGTGCTAAAGTAAAAGAAGCTACATTGCAATTCTATATACATAAGGACAGCCACATGCAAAAATACACTGAAATTTAAATACATATTTATGCAGACCACACTTTTGTGTTCATGGGTAAGAGGTCTACAGATGTATTTACACAAGGTATAATCAACTACCTACAAAAACTAAATACCCCATAAACTTTTCTTATTACTTCAGTATACAGTTGTTCCAATGCTTTCCTTGAAATGCAATTGTGAAATCTGACACTTGATATGAGGACCAAAAGAGCTGAGCAATGCAACAAAACTGTAAGGTTAAATACAGGGAACACTTTATTACTAAAATGCAAATTAAGGCAAGTATGCAGAAAGCTAGCATATCTTATATGGGATAACATAAGGTTCACACCTCTGCACACTGGTTGCTATAAAATTGTTTTTTATACAAAATAATTTTTATAGACATTTCACTGGAAACTATTAATGGTGATTATAAACTTGCTCAGAGAGAAATATATTTATTTGACTTCTTTATTGATATTAATTTGCATATAATAGCATTTGTATTCATTACTGTACTTATACTTTAATATAAGCTGTTGCCTTCTGTCCTATATGAAACAGTTTGCAGGAGATGATGCTTAAAACATCTTAATGTGCTCAACATTTGTTGTCCTAATTACTCAGAGTTACTTTGCTAATTATTGCAAAATAATATTAATGGCCATTTGTTAGTGAAATATGTAATTTTATTTTATACTAAACTGACTATTAAATCAATTCAAGCATTTTTAATCACCCATTGGTATGAAGAATACAAAAACTTGATCTACACATTTCAGAATATGGCAATGAAAAGTACTATAAGCAACCTTGTAAGTACATGATACTTAAAATATAATCATAACAGAATGCTTCCTGTACAGAAGTTAGATGCTAATATATACTCCAAAGTACTAGAGGTATTGATAGTAACATAGATACATTCATAATACAAACATTCACTTAAAACACCCACTCATTTGTATATTTACTCTCATGCATAGATACATAGAACATATTCACTCTCTTGACTGTTAATGTACATATCAAGCATCTACTCATAATTTACAAATGCATACACATAGTTATATGTATGCACATCCATGTAAATATGTTATGCTTACATAAGCATATACAATATACACAAATATGTAATTCTAAACTGTAGCACTTTTTAATTATATTACCATATCCTGACTATTAGTTTCACCTTTTCACCAACTTTACTAAATGAGTTTTAAAAGTTTTAAGATATGTGATCTTGATATGTATTGGTGTTATGATGTTTATAGGTTAATTTGTCATAGGTGTTCAGTTTTATTTATTTCCTCTGTATAAATGCTTAAACACTAGGCAATTTATAGTATTTTTAGTAAGCTTAATTAGAAGAAATTACTACATAACATATTTTGATCAAACAGAGAAATTTGAAATTCATTATTTCTGGGATATTTTTGATACATTCAGAAATACATAATATCACTCTTTATATTAACATTTCCAACTTTATATTTCTATGATTAAATATTAATATTTCTCAAATTAATACTTTATGTTGTTTTTCCTTTTAACATGACTTGAGTGTTCTCTAAATATTTATAATTAATAATATTGTTTAAAATTAAGAAGCAGTAGCAACTATTTAGCTTGGTGGCATTGGGATGGGTTGGTTGATGTGTGATTTGTATGATTATATCATCAAATCATGGAATTTTCATTCCATGAAGGGCGGTTTGAATGTGTACAAGTTTGAAATCTTGCTTTTTTTTGTATCTGTCCATAACAACAATTATAAGTACTTTATTATATTTTAAGCTAAATCATTTTAAATCAGTGCATTTACATGTTCTTATGAATGTCGACATATAATTGTCTCTCATTAAACATCAATTGACTTAATAATCCATTGAAGAGGAGTAGCTTAAACAAATATTTAAAACAGTATAAAGCTCACATAATGTTCTTACTAAAAATCATTTCTTATATGAAGATGTATATAGATTAATGTTAAAAGATTATTTAACTCTTATGAGCTCTCATTTTAAATCAAAAAGGAGAAACACTCTTATTCTTTGGAGAAATGTATTCCCTATGACTAAAATATTAAATAAATGTTCAGATCAAAATGGCATGTTGGGTTTATCAGTACTAGAACTTGACAAAAAAAAACTTATACTTATGTGAATTCTTATTGGATTCCTGGAACAGGAGCCAAAATTCCTAATAAATATTTGGATATTATTACCTTATATGCAAAATGTAAATTGATTATTGCAGGAGATTTTAACTGTATTCATTCTCATAAAGACATGACTACTGATAAGGTTCCTAAGCTATCCACAGTAGCTAAACACTTAGATCATTTTATTAGTTCTCAACATTTGACAGATACCTATGATATTAAATCAACTAACTCTCTCTTAACTTGTTTGTATACACTTGGCACCCAGACAAACACTGATAAAGTTTTTACTTCTAGTAGTTTATTTACTAAAATTGAACAGGTCTATATTAAAATCGTGAAGAGGCATTACCCCCAATAGGTTATGTTTTAATAGTGTGTGTGCGTGTGTGTGTGTGTGTGTGTGTGTGTGTGTGTGTGTGTGTGTGTGTGTGTGTGTGTGTGAGTTTGGTACTAGCAATTTCTTTCCCAGGGAAAGAAATCACTGTTTTGACTGTTTGTGGTTTAGTGTGTTTGGTCTTCATGTGTCGCTGAAGAGGCACTGGATGTAACACCTCCTCACAATTTTAATATAGACCCAAATTGAACATGTATTGATAACTTCATGGCCTTTGTCTGACCAGAGTGCTATTACACTTACATTAACATTAAAACCAAGTATTTTGATTTACTATCAGAGAATCCCTGCTTATATAGCAACAATTAAAGACTTTAAGGAATGGTGTCTAAAAGACATAGATCACTACATTGAAATTAATAATAATAGAGATGTTTCAGATGTAATTCTCTTGGATTCTTTAAAAGGTTATCTATATGGAAGAATTAAAATTGGTACATATGTAAAGAAAGAGTGGGATAAGGAGTTGATGTCTTTGCAGTCTAATATAGATAATTTTAAATCAAATTTAAAACCTTATGACAAATTGGAAAATGCTTAGTGAAAATATTAAATCAGAAATCTCTTGATGTACTTCGCCATATAATATCAATAAATCTGGAAAAAATAAAATTACAAAATTACTTAATAAATTCAAAAAGCTTACAAAAGTTATCTGTTAGATCCAAGAAAAAAATAAATACTAATCATATTGAAGAAATTTCCAAGCAAGGTGATAAAAATAAAAAAAAATGATGTATTTAAAAAACACACTAGAATGCTTTACGAAAAAAGAAACTAATGTCTAAGAGATAGACTTAAAAATCAACAGCAGGACCAATCACTTTTTGAAAGACAATATAAGGTTTAAATTAACCAAAGAAGGAAGATCCAAAATTGATAAATCATTCTCTTTTAAGGGGTTGAAAGATCAAATTAATAAACTTAAACCAAATTAAGTCACTGGTCTTAGTGGTATCATCTGAGAATCATTCAAATTATTCTCAGAGAATATTTCAAATATCTTATTAAAAGTTTTTGAACAAGTTAAACATATGTCAACCATTCCCCCCTTGAAAATATTCCCTGATATCTCCTATGTTGAAACCAAATAAAGATTTTAACTTATGTTCTTCGTACGGTCCTATTTCATTTTTAAATATTGATTATAAAATATTTATGTCTATTCTTGCAAAAAGATGGAACCTTATTATGCCAGGATTAACAAATGATGACCAGACTGGTTTTATACTAAATGGAAAGGTTCAGGAAGACATAATTAGGCTTAATACTTTAATAGATTCCGATACAGAAAGGCACAGGAATCCAAAAAAGCTGGCTCAGGAGTCGAAGATGTAATAGTTCCTTAATACAAGTTTTTATTATTATAAAAAATATTCCACAGTGTTTTCGCTACTAAAAACTATTGTAGCTTCTTCAGAGAAACAAGAACAGTTTGGCGCCAAAGTGCAGAGTTTAAATACACTGACATCATGACTGATAAAACGTCACTTCCCCATACTCAAGTAATGCAAGGAGGATTACCATTATTGAAAAACAAAAGATGCTTGTCAACTTGTAAAATCACTAAATAACATAAAATAAAATAAAAATAATAAATAAAAATTGCAATTACAAGTATACTCCATTAATCACTAAGTTGTCGTGTTTCTTGAAACTTAAAAGCTATTTGAGATAATTGCATGATTTCCATGTACAATTATTGTGATTATCCTACAATATATCATATTCTTTTGTTTATTGAACATTTATGCTATTTAACTTATTATATAATTTATATGGTAATGCATGAATAAGGCAATTTAACAATTTTAACAATTTAAACTCAAATTTAAACACACTTACATACTGTCATAATTGTAATATATGGGACTAGGACTGTTTTTTTAGGTATAACCTTTTTTTAGGTATACCTTCAACCCCTATATATACTTACTATCTCTCTCAGTCTACAATCATGTTGACTATTTCTTGGTAAAGTTTTTGGGTTGGTATGGTATGGCATAGAACCTTATGCCACCTGTATTAACAACTTAGTGGTTAATGGAGTATACTTGTAATTGCAATTTTTATTTATTTATTATTTTTATTTTATTTTATGTTATTTAGTGATTTTACAAGTTGATAAACATCTTTTGTTTTTCAATAATGGTAATCCTCCTTGCATTACTTGAGTATGGAGAAGTGACGTTTTATCAGTCATGATGTCAGTGTATTTAAACTCTGCACTTTGGCGCCAAACTGTTCTTGTTTCTCTGAAGAAGCTACAATAGTTTTTAGTAGTGAAAACGCTGTGGAATATTTTTTATAATAATAAAAACTTGCGTTAAGGAACTATTACATCTTCGACTCCTGAGCCAGCTTTTTTGGATTCCTGTGCCTTTCTGTATCGGTGGTCTACTTTAATAGATTCAGTTAATTAAAAAAAAGAACTAACTATAATAAGTCTAGATATAAATAAGGCTTTTGATTCTATTAGTTGGAATTATCTGTTCAAACACTTAATATGAATTTTCCCTAATGTTTATAAATCTTATAACTAATCTGTATAGTAACTTTCTTTCTAGCTCTTTCAAAATATTAAAAGGTACAAAACAGGATTGTCCCTTGTCACCTCTATCATTTGCTTAGTCGCTAATCACTTAGATCATTTTATTAATTCAAAACATTTGACAGATACCTAATGATATTAAATCAACTAACTCTATCTTAACTTTAAACAATGTTTGTATACATTTGGCACCCAGACAAACACTGATAAAGTTTTTACTTCTAGTAGTTTATTTACTAAAATTGAACAAGTCTATATTAAAATTGTGAAGAGGCGTTACGCCCCCACTAGGTTATGTTTTAATAGTGTGTGTGTGTGTGTGTGTGTGTGTGTGTGTGTGTGTGTGTGTGTGTGTGTGTGTGTGTGTGTGTGTGTGTGTCTGTGTGTTTGGTACTAGTAATTTCTTTCCCAGGGAAAGAAATCGCTGTTTTGACTGTTTGTGGTTTAGTGTGTTTGGTCTTCATGTGTCGCTGAATAGGCGTTGGATATAACACCTCTTCGCGATTTTAATAGAGACCCAAATTGAACATGTATTGATAACTTCATGGCCTTTGTCTGACCACAATGCTATTACACTTACATTAACATTAAAACCAAGTATTTTTGATTTACTGTTAGAGAATCTCTGCTTATATAGCAACAATTAAAAAGACTTTAAGGAATAGTGTCTAAAAGAAATAAATCAGTACATTGAAATTAATAATAATGGAGAAGTTCCAGATGTAATTCTCTTGGATTATTTAAAAGCTTATCTATATGGAAGAATTAAAATTGATACATATGTAAAAAAAGAGTGGGATAAGGAGTTGATGTCTTTGCAGTCTAATATAGATAATTTGAAATCCAATCTAAAACCTTATGACAAATTGGCAAATGCTTAGTTGAAAATATTAAATCAGAAATCTCTTGATGTACTTCACCATATAATATCAATAAATCTGGAAAAAATAAAATTACAAACTTACTTAATAAATTCAAAAAGCATACACAGGTTATCTGTTAGGTCTGAGAAAAAAATAAATACTAATCATATTAAAGAAATTTCCAAGCAAGGTGATAAAAATAAAAAAGTGGCGTATTTAAAAGACATACGAGAGGAAAAAAGAAACTAATATCTAAGAGACAGACTTAGAACTCAACAGCAGAACCAATCACTTTTGGAAAGACAATATAAGGTTTAAATTAACCAAAGAAGGAGGATCCAAAATTGATAAATCATTCTCTTTTAAGGGGTTGAAAGATCAAATTAGTAATCTTAAACCAAATTAAGTCACTGGTCTTAATGGTATCATCTGAGAATCATTCAAATTATTCTCCGGGAATATTTTAAATATCTTATTAAAAGTTTTTGAACAAGTTAAACATATGTCAACCATTCCCCCCTTGAACATATTCCCTGATATCTCCTATGTTGAAACCAAATAAAGATTTGAACTTATGTACTTTTTACATTCCTATTTCATTTTTAAATGTTGATTATAAAATATTTATGTCTATTCTTGCAAAAAGATGGAACCTTATTATGCCAGGATTAACAAATGATAATCAGCTTGGTTTTATACTACATAGAAAGGTTCAGGAAAACATAATTAGACTTAATACTTAAATAGATTTGGTTAATAAAAAAAGAACTAACTATAATAAGTCTAGATATAAATAAGGCTTTTGATTCTATTAGTTGGAATTATCTGTTCAAACATTTAATATGAATTTTCCCTAATTTTTATAAATCTTATAGCTAGTCTATATAGTAACTTTCGTTCTAGCTCTTTCAAAATATTAAAATGTACAAAACAGGATTGTCCCTTGTCATCTCTATTATTTGCTCTAGCAATTGAACATTTTGCAAACTTTATTAGATCTAATAGCTAAATTCAGGAATTCTCAATAGATGAAAGTTATTCCTGTAAAATTCAGTTATTTGCAGATGACATTTTAATAACAAGTGGTGATGTTGAAGCTTCAATAGAAATTTTAACTAAGGCTATTAATTACTTTGAAAAAAATGTCAGGTTTAATGTTTATCCCTGATAAAACGGAAACTTTACTTATTATTAGAAAAGTTAATAAATTTTAAAGAAACTGTAAGAATTTTATTTGAGACAATTCACAAATTAATTATCTTAGAATTATAATTAAATCTATTGTAAAAGATTCAATAGCAGTAGATTATAGGATTTTGATAGATACTGTTACTAAAATATGTATTAATTTGAACATCTGTTTTACAAAGGAAGATAGACTTACTTCAGTACTTTAACAAAAATGATTATCCTACCAAAAATACTTTTATATCTAAAATCACTAAAAAGCATTCTCACTCCTAAAAAATCTTTAAGAAATTAAATTCTACTCTTCTTAATTTTCTCTGGTTCCCCAATAAACAAAGAATATCCTTTGACTGGCATGTTAAAAGTTGGCAAGAAGGTGGATTAAGTTTTCCAAATGTTGAATTATATGTCAGATCCATAATTCTCAGTTGAATATTTCTATGGTTAAATTCCTCTTACCAATCTACTTGGAAATCCATTAATGAAAGATTAATAAATAATAACAGCTATGTTGTAGAAATTTTCTCTACATTTAGAATTAATACATTTTACTGGATCTTGAAAGACGTATGTTTAAATGAAAAGAAAAAAATACTATTTCTCTTCCTTCACTGACTACATCCTTATAAATGTTAAAATATTCATGAATGATTATATAGTTAAAGATTTATTGTTTTTGTTATTGTAATATAAACAAAATGCTAGACCTTAAAGATGCAAATTTAATTTTTTGGCATCAAATTTTAATTGGAAATAAATCACGTAATACAGATTATCTTCTTGCAAGACTTTTTTTTAGAAAATAATAATAATTGGTTAATGATACAATCTTGTAAAAAAATATTTTGGTGATAAAATCAAAATCGCCATGGATTTTCAAACAAAACATATTCCAAAGATACGTAAGTTTATTTTCAGAATCAGTAAACACAAATAAGAATACATCATATATATAAATTAATAATTTATAAAATAATAAGACAAGAATTTGGTTCCACAGATTCATTATTTTGGAATTACTCAATGAAAATCAATGAGAAGGCATTTTCTGATGATGATAAATGCTTAAGTCTTAAATGTGTAGGAAAATCTACTTCTCTTAATTAGAAAATATATACATGGAGATTTCTTCACGGAGCTTTTTTAACTCCACATAAAGTGGCTTTAATATATAACTATGGGAAAATTAGTTGTTAGAGGTGTAATGAAGTCTCTGACACAGATTGGTTTCATATGATATTGGATTGTAAAATAGTAACTCCTTTTTGGTTGAATTTAGAAATTTTGCCCAAGCTTTGTGGATAGATAATTGTATCATTTCTAACTCATTGATCTTATTTAATGCTCCAGTTCCAGATTCCATTCCTAGGGTGTAGGTACCTCTCCTTTGGTCAATTTTAGCTATAGCAAGAAAAATAGCCACAAAGAATTTGAAATGTAAAACTACTCTTTCTTTCACTGAATTCATTAATTTAACAAAAAAAAAAATGTCTGTAGAAAATAATTGCCAACTGCCAAAATGACAACTTCAGATATTGCTTACCAGTTTAGATTTTGGTCAAAATTAAGTTGTTTACTGATAAATTTTAATGATTTGGTTTTCTATGTTTGATTTTTTTGTGGACTTCTGTAAATAGTTACATTTTTTCTATTTATCTTTAAATAATCTTTGTTTTAAAATTAATAAAAAAATGTTTAAAAAAAATTAAAATGTGAGCATCTCCCTTAATGTATTAGTGTCAGAATATTAAATCATGACTATCACTGTTAGTTGTGCCACAAATCCAATATGAATGGCACACCTTCCACTATATCAACAGCTCTCATAATGCACAGCCATTCCTTAACTCATTAGAGCATTAGACCAGTGATAGCTTCATCATCTTTAAAGACTGTAATCCTCCTACTTCTATAAAAGTGATTTAGGAGTTCATTACAAGTGACCAAGGTAAAACTGTCTGATGAGTGATTCACCAAATTTTCTTCAGAGATTCCTCTGGCAAGAGAAAAATCAAGTGGGAAGAGGAATTCCACTGACCAGAGAACTATATCAGAATCAGAATCACATTTATTGCCCCAGTATGCACTCATACAGGAATTTGACTCTGGTTTCAATGTTTCTCCAAGTATAAATGACATAAATGACATACACACAACTATTAAAAACAAGACAAAAATTTGAATATACATGTATGTACTGTATTTAAAAGACATACTAGAGGAAAAAAGAAACTAATATCTAAGAGACAGACTTAGAACTCAACAGCAGAACCAATCACTTTTTGAAAGACAATATAAGGTTTAAATTAACCAAAGAAGGAAGATCCAAAATTTATAAATCATTCTCTTTTAAGGGGTTGAAAGATCAAATTAATAATCTTAAACCAAATTAAGTCACTGGTCTTAATGGTATCATCTGAGAATCATTCAAATTATTCTCAGAAAATATTTTAAATATCTTATTAAAAGTTTTTGAACAAGTTAAGCATATGTCAACCATTCCACTTTGAAAATATTCCCTGATATCTCCTATGTTGAAACCAAATAAAGATTTTAACTTATGTTCTTTTTACTGTCCTATTTCATTTTTAAATGTTGATTATAAAATATTTATGTCTATTCTTGCAAAAAGATGGAACCTTATTATGCCAGGATTAACAAATGATAATCAGCTTGGTTTTATACTACATAGAAAGGTTCAGGAAAACATAATTAGACTTAATACTTAAATAGATTTGGTTAATAAAAAAAGAACTAACTATAATAAGTCTAGATATAAAAAAGGCTTTTGATTCTATTAGTTGGAATTATCTGTTCAAACATTTAATATGAATTTTCCCTAATTGTTATAAATCTTATAGCTAGTCTATATAGTAACTTTCTTTCTAGCTCTTTCAAAATATTAAAAGGTACAAAACAGGACTGTCCCTTGTCATCTCTATTATTTGCTTTTGCAATTGAACCTTTTGCAAACTTTATTAGATCTAATAGCTAAATTCAGGAATTCTCAATAGATGAAAGTTATTCCTGTAAAATTCAGTTATTTGCAGACGACATTTTAATAACAAGTGGTGATGTTGAAGCTTCAATAGAAATTTTAACTAACACTATTAATTACTTTGAAAAAAAATGTCAGGTTTAATGTTTAACCCTGATAAAATGGAAACTTTACTTATTATTAGAAAAGTTAATAAATTTTAAAGAAACTGTAAGAATTTTATTTGAGACAATTCACTAATTAATTATCTTGGAATTATAATTAAATCTATTGTAAAAGATTCAATAGCAGTAAATTATAGGATTTTAATAGATACTGTTACTAAAATAGGTATTAATTGGAACATTTGTTTTACAAAGGAAGATAGACTTACTTCAGTACTTTAACAAAAATGACTATCCTACCAAAAATACTTTTATATCTAAAATCACTGAAAAATTATTCTCACTCCTAAAAATCTTTATGAAATTAAATTCTACTCTTCTTAATTTTCTCTGGTTCCCAAATAAACAAAGAATATCCTTTGACTGGCATGTTAAACATTGGCAAGAAGGTGGATTAAGTTGTCCAAATGTTGAATTATATGTCAGATCCATAATTCTCAGTTGAATATTTCTATGGTTAAATTCCTCTTACCAATCTACTTGGAAATCCATTAATGAAAGATTAGTAAATAATAACAGCTATGTTGTAGAAATTTCCTCTAAATTTAGAATTAATACATTTTACTAGATCTTGAAAGATGTATGTTTAAATGAAAAGAAAAAAAATACTATTTCTCTTCCTTCACTGACTACATCCTTATAAATGTTAAAATATTCATGAATGATTATATAGTTAAAGATTTATTGTTTTTGTTATTGTAATATAAACAAAATGCTAGACCTTAAAGATGCAAATTTAATCTTTTGGCATCAAATTGTAATTGGAAATAAATCACATAATACAGATTATCTTCTTGCAAGACTTTTTTTTAGAAAATAATAATAATTGGTTAATGATACAATCTTGTAAAAAAAATATTTCGGTGATAAAATCAAAATCGCTATGGATTTTCAAACAAAACATATTCCAAAGATACTTAAGTTTTTTTTTTTCAGAATCAGTAAACACAAATAAGAATACATCATATATATATATATATATATATATATATATATATATATATATATATATATATATATATATATATAAATAATTTATAAAATAATAAGACAAGAATTTGGTTCCACAGATTCATTATTTTGGAATTACTCAATGAAAATCAATGAGAAGGCATTTTCTGATGATGATAAATGCTTAATTCTTAAATGTGTGGGAAAATCTACTTCTCTTAATTAGAAAATATATACGTGGAGATTTCTTCACAGAGCTTTTTTAATTCCACATAAAGTGGCTTTATTATATAACTATGGGAAAATTAGTTGTTAGAGGTGTAATGAAGTCTCTGACACAGATTGGTTTCATATGATATTGGATTGAAAAATAGTAACTCCTTTTTGGTTGAATTTAGAAATTTTGCCCAAGCTTTGTGGATAGATAATTGTATAATTTCTAACTCATTGATCTTATTTAATGCTCCAGTTCCAGATTCCGTTCCTAGGGTGTAGGTACCTCTCCTTTGGTCAATTTTAGCTATAGCAAGAAAAATAGTCACAAAGAATTTGAAATGTAAAACTACTCTTTCTTTCACTGAATTCATTAATTTAGCAAAAAAAATGTCTGTAGAAAATAATTGTCAACTGCCAAAATGACAACTTCAGATATTGCTTACCAGTTTAGATTTTGGTCAAAATTAAGTTGTTTACTGATAAATTTTAATGATTTGGTTTTCTATGTTTGATTTTTTTTGTGGACTTTTGTAAATAGTTAAATTTTTTTCTATTTATCTTTAAATAATCTTTGTTTTAAAATTAATAAAAAATTGTTTAAAAAAAAATAAAAATGTGAGCATCTCCCTTAATGTATTAGTGTCAGAATATTAAATCATGACTATCACTGTTAGTTGTGCCACAAATCCAATATGAATGGCACACCTTCCACTATATCAACAGCTCTCATAATGCACAGCCATTCCTTAACTCATTAGAGCATTAGTTCAGTGATAGCTTCATCATCGTTAAAGACTGTAATCCTCCTACTTCTATAAAAGTGATTTAGGAGTTCATTACAAGTGACCAAGGTAAAACTGTCTGATGAGTGATTCACCAAATTTTTTTCAGAGATTCCTCTGGCAAGAGAAAAATCAAGTGGGAAGAGGAACTCCACTGACCAGAGAACTATATCAGAATCAGAATCACATTTATTGCCCCAGTATGCACTCATACAGGAATTTTACTCTGGTTTCAATGTTTCTCCAAGTATAAATGACATACACACAACTATTAAAAACAAGACAAAAATGTGAATATACATGTATGTACTGTATTAATACAAAAAGTGTGACTCAGTGCAAGAAATGCTGAAATAAACTCTGAAAGAAGTATTAACAATAAGTAAACAATATTGCAAAAACCTTGGAGGCTTGAAAAGAGAATACCCAGCCTAATAAGTTGACTTTTATTCATGAACTTGATGGCCTGTGGGAAAAAAAAATATTCTTATATCTGCTTGTTTTGGTGCATATTAATCTGTAACACCTGGCTGATGGTAATAGTTCAAAAAGATGGTGGCCTGGGTGTGAAGGGTTAGTGATGATTTTCCCTGCCTGTTTCATGACTCTGGAATAGCACAGGTCCTGTAAGAAGGGCAAACTAACACCAATGATATTTCTAGCAGACCTGACTATTCAATGTAACCTATTTTTGTCATGCTTAGACACAGATACAAACCACACTGTTATGGATGAGCAGAGAACAGACTCAATTACTGTTGTGTAGAACTATATCAACACCTCCTGTGGTAGCTTGACCTTCCTCAACTGTCACAGAAAGTATATTTGCTGTTGTGCCTTTTTATGATGGACCCTACATTGGTCTCTCACTTCAAGTCCAGGGAGATTATAGATGCCAAAAACTTGAAGGTTTCCACAACTGACACAGCAGTATTACATATAAAGGGGGATGATATTGTAGGACCACTCCTAAAGTCTAGAGTCATCTCCACAGTTTTAAGAGTATTTAGCTCCAGATTATTCTGACTACACCAAAGGGCCAGCTGCTCTGCCTCCCATCTCTATGCAGACTCATCACCATTCCTGATGATCCCAGTAATGGTTGTATCATCTGTGTATTTAATAAGAGGGTCCTTAGAGGTGCACTCATTAGTGTAGAGAAAGAATAGCAGTGGAGAGAGCACATATCCCTGCAATAGCTAGGTATAAATGTTTCCAGTTTCACCTGCTGTTTCCTATTGGTCAGAAAATTAGTGATTCATTGACAGATGGAGGCAGGAAAGGAAAGCTGGGAGAGTTTCAAGTGAAGAAGTTCTGGAATCCTTGTATTGAATGCAGAGCTGAAGTCTGCAAACAGAATTTTTGCATATGTCCCTGGGTTGTCAAGATGTTGCAAGACATAGTACAGACCCATATTAACTGCATTATCCACTCACTGGTTCTCTCAATAAGCAAAGTGAAAGGAGTCCAACAAAGGAACTGTAATATCCTTCAAGTGAGCTAACACCAACCTCTCAAAAGTCTTCATGACAACTGATATCAAAGCAACAGGCCAGTAATCATTCAGTCCTGTTATACTGGATTTTTTATGGACTGTTACGACAGTAGCTTGTTTGAAGCATAAGGGAACTTCACACAGCTCTAATGATTTATTACAAATCTGAGTAAAAACAGGAGCCATTTGATCAGCACAGACATTTAAACAAGAGGGAGAAACCCCATATGGACCTGTTGCTTTTTTAATGTGCTGTCTTTTAAAAAAATGACACGCATCCTCTTCAGAGATAATTAATGCAAGTGGAATGTGAGAATATATGTAAGAGAGAGTCATATAAGTCTAAAAACTGAGGGAGCTGGCAACAGTGTCATTTGTAGCTTGAGGCTTATCAAACCTGCAGTAAAAAGCTTTCAAGTCATTAGCCATCTGGTAATTAGCTGCAGTGTAGGGGGGATGGTTCCCTACAGTTTGTGATGTTTTGTAGACCTTTCCACACTGATGCAGGATCATTAGCTAAAAACATTTTTTTCAGCCTTTCAGAGTAGTTATTTTTTGCCACTTTTATTTCTTTTGTCAGTGTATTCCTTGCCTGTCTAAAAAGTGTTCCATATGCACTTCTATAGGCATCTTCCTTGGCTTGATGAAAGTGCTTAAGTTTAGCAGTGAACCAGGGTCTGCTGCTCTTAAATTTTAACCAGGTCTTAGTGGAGACACACATATCATCCCAGAAGCTAACATAAGATGTTACTGTATTTGCCAGTTCATGCAAGTTAGCAGCAGAAATGAATACGTAATTAAACATAATCTTCTCTGAAATAGTGTAAGTTATAGATATTTCAATTTTTGTAGGACAGGATTCATTGGGGATGAATCAATAAATGACACATTGCTCGATTTTCCTTTTGTCATTCATCATTGTACCTAACTGTATGCTGGACAAATATGATCACCAGTTAGAATTCTAGTTCTCCATCTAAACATGTGCGCATGCACACACACACACACACACACACACACACACACACACACACACACACACACACACACACACACACTCACATGTATATATATGTACATATACATATATATGTGTATGTTCGTATGTAAATCTAGTATATAAAGAGAGAGAGATAGATAACTCACACTCATGCTTTTAATTCAAAATGTAGCTGTTTCCATTTATAACATAATGGCTGGAATTCATAGATACATTGAGTATCATGCAGTACAGATTATCATGGATAGAAGCCATGCACAGGTTGTGCACAATTCTAAGACACAACATAGTCAAGAAAGGATTAGAATAGTGCAGTATTCAGTACATGCTAATGACTGTATAATGACATACCAAGGAGCCAAAAAGATTATGCAAATGATGATACCCAAAATGGCAGACTAGTTCAGAAACATATAAGCATGTGCACAGCATGGTGGCATGTACCCATTTTGAACAGAGAGAGTAGTAGCTGCACATCATCATCATCACTACACAGCATGTGGTACTAGCTGCCATCAGAGAGGTGTTCACAGTATTACAGTGCAGCATGTTGCTACAAACTTCTCCTACTATACCACCAGTTCATAGAGCAACAGGATGTGGATTATTTCAAAATTCACAAGGAAACTGTAAGGGACCTAGTTTGACTGTGTCACCCATAAAATAAATCAAGGTGCTGCATGCTATACCCAGTGCCTTGGAGACTAAGGTGTATATAGTATTAACCATCTTAGCTACAGGTACATTTAAGTGACCTATTGAGGACACATTAGGGATACTGCAGCCATCACCCTCACAAATACTAAAACAATTCTGCAACATTATGCTGCACAAGTGGAGGAACATACCTTGTTCCCCCTAACAGTAGAAGAGAAAACCAGTCTCATGTAGATATTTTATGATATAGCCCATTTCCCTGAGGTCCTGTGAGCTGTAACTTGAACATGTTGCCATTACAGCCCCATTTTGTCCAGACGTACTGCAGTAAAAAATAAGGAAGAGTTTCCATTCTCTAAAGCCAAGAGCCTTCTCCATTCACCAGCCAGGCAGATAATTCTCACTTTTAGTTGTTATCTGACCTGAAGCAAAGGATCTTGGAATGAGACTTCTTACAGTGTAATCTGATTTATAGGTGGACATACATACTAGATAGGTAGGTTTATACACATTAAGGTGCCATGCAATCAGGAAGCAAGCCACATATAATATGCTATTTTTTTTGTGTTGCAGGCAATACCAGATATGACTTAAGGGCCCTGGTTGATGACACCGCCATATGCAATTTGCAGTCTGGCAGGAAATAGCTTACAACACAACACATGCAGAAACATAATAATAGCAGACTATGTATTTGGACAATTGAAGTGATATTTATAGGATATTACAATAAAGTATAGCAGCACACAGCAAGACTTTTGTTGTGCGTGCCATGCTAGACAACATGGCATCATGCAAACAGATGGTGCATGATGCCATGTTGTCTAGTATGGCATCATGCAAACAGATGGTGCAGCAAGTGAACATCTTGGCATGACCTTCCATGCTAGTAGAACCAGAAGCTAAACAGCAGCATGATGAGTCAAGGAAAGAGACTGCAGTAGCAGTGGCACTGCCAAAGCAAAGGTGTGTACAGAACATTGCAGCAGTGGCAAAGAGAGGAGTACCTGGTTCACAACTGTGCCACCACAATACAGAATAAAATGATTTAAGCAGTGTCACACCCAGACCATGCAGGTAAGTGGATGGAATGACCACTCTGTGCACTGTACCCTTAAAGGTTAAAATTTGGCAAGGCCTACTCATCACCACTTGCACAGATGACTACAACACTATAATATAAGGTAGAGTTATAGGAGGAGAATATGGTAGTCATGCATTCTGGGTAGTTGTGAAGACTCAAGGATTATGTTCCTAGTGATGGACTGAGCTGCACTAGCAGTGTCCACTGAGTTGGCTTGTGGTGCTGAAAATTGGTGCTGTCCATGGCAAAGAAGGACCGAGTCTATGAGACTATATGCATGTAACCTGATGGGCATCCCTTGTATTTAACCTTTTGAACAGCATCATCCATGACCTGGACAATGCCCACGAAGAGGGATGGCAGGTCATATGTTCTTCCCTGGGTGAACTTGCCAGTAGCTATAAACCTGTGGGTGAAACATGTCATTCAGTGGGTGTGTAGGATATGTTGTTGGTATTCCTCTGTGCCAATCTCACATACAACCATGACACAACCCCACAGCCACCCCAACCCTTTATGTACCTGGTTACAATCTACAATTAGTGCTACACAAAGCCTCCTTTCCCAGTTTATATACTAGAGCCATGCCTCAGAATATGGCACTGAAACACCATACCCTTTGCAGTATGTCCTTTCCCAGCTCTCCAATGTACATGGTTCTCACCTATCCAGTCACAGAAAGAGGATACAGTGCCATGCCAGTGTGCACATATGGCTACTATTTTGCTTCTTGCATGGAGCTGAGAGACTGTACATGGCTTCTTTCAGGTAGTTGGGAAAACAGAGAGCCAGCATGGTATGCCAGGGAGAGAAGGATGCTCCTATTCTTCCTGCACAGGAACTGCAGGAAGTACTTGCTGGCCAAGTATGGTGGCCCATTCCATAAAATGGATGCAGGGGACACGTTAACTGGAATTGTGACTGATGCCATTAGCATCATCCATTCAGATGAGCATTCCTGGCATAACTACAGTGACATGAAACCATATCATATCCTCATGCTTCACCAGTGGAAAGCAGAGTGTCAGGAGACAGACCCTGAAATGTACTGTAAGTATTTTTTTCAGTAACATTATTTCCTACTATCTTAATTATAATATATGTATATTTCAGAGTGCATACTTTGTCTTCTAGTGCAGAGGACCAGCAGATAAGCATAGTTACCTTATTCAGCATGTGCTCTTTGCCAGTTCCCTGTACAACTGCAGCTGTGTTTGTAGCATATGCGAGTAATCACTTTTCCCATTGGGTCATCTTTCTGCAGGTTGTGCCATGGAATAAGAAACCATGAGCTTGTGAGATCTGAGGTGAGTAATCACTTTTCCCATTGGGTCATCTTTCTGCAGGTTGTGCCATGGAACAGGAAGCCATGAGCCTGTGAGATCTCTGATATTCTCTGTGCCTGTTTCTCAGGAGGGGGTGTAAATATTATTCCCCTGAAAGTAGACTGGAGGGGTCCTCTCTGTTCTGCCTGCATCATTTGCAGAGCCTAGCAAATGCTGAAGTGCATGGGAAACTGCTGACCACCTCAACAATGTGGAGGTCCTTCTGGTGCAGATAATGGAGTGGCATGACTAGTAGGCCTTACTCATATGGCCAACAAGGGTGAGGAAATGTCTTATAGCATCCATTACTCAGGTGACTGATGCATGGATGTGTTGCCAACCTACCATCCAACCATGTTGAGACCTCAAACTCTCCTCATCATTTTATTTTCCTTTCCTTTTGTGTCTTTGCCCATTCATTTTTCATTAAACATCTGTCCCTACCACTGATACTTTATGTTTAATCTTTGTCCATCCTCTGCCTTGCTCACCACATATGTGTACTGCACTCCTGTCTGTCTTTGTTTGTGTTCTCTGTTTTTCTATTTGCTTCTCCTATCTGCCCTTCTCCTACTTTTGTATCCACATCTACCTTCACTACAGTTCCTACTCAGTCATCTATTGTAAAAAAGGGGCTGTTTTCCATCAAATAAATAAAGATATGCATAAATAAATAAACAAACCTTTTTTTTTCCATGTACCTGCCCCTCCTTATAATACCTTAGATGCTTACCTTTGTTTGATGTACTACCTTTTCATACTTTCCGGTCTACCACAGCTCCATCTCACTTATATGATGAACAAGGATGGCACTTTGCTCTGCACACCCACATTGCTCTGTCTGTTGGCTGCTATGTTGCTTCTTGCACCAGATGAGCATAAGATGCAGTTATGCAGTCCTACAATGTACACTTAAGCATGTACTGACTAGGCTGCACTAGCCTGCCTTAAGAGGTGGTGTCATTAATGTTTATCACATGCCCTAGGAAGTACTGTTCCTGCCACAGCGTAGCCTAGATCTGTTTGTTCTGTTATCATTGTGCTCTATTATGCAAGCCTGTGCTTGGTGTGCTGACATTCATTGCCTAATGCATTTGTAATTAGATGTGAGGCACTTTTCACAGCATTCTCCCTGAAAAATATTACTCTGCAGCTGTAGTGCTCCTCAATTAATCAGTATATTGTGACCACACAAATGTCATTTCATACATCATTAAATAAATATATTCATATTTTATATTATTTCAATTATAGTTCTGTTATTTTGTATGATGGTGCTCACAGAGTCTATATTTTATTTAGTAATGATGTTGCTAAGATTTATGGGATACTTCAGAATATGGTATAAATGTTCTAGAGATACCTTTTGTATAATAAAATGACATTAGAGTTTCCTAAGTTTGTCATATATCTTCCACATCTGGAGTGTTGCCAAAAAAAGATGTTTTAACTTGTTTAGTCTTGAGCACAGGAATCTAATTAATTCTCTTTTGAAATCTTCTTAGTCAGGAAAACACTTGCTTAGAAAAAGTTTTTATTCAAAATCTTCAGTTGAGAATGCACCTCATATGACTTGTCATAGCTTATAAACAAAGGTAAGTTACAAAAAATGTAAAATACGGAATCTGTTTGATAGACAATGGGTCAAATTCAGAAAAGTTACCATAAGATGTTCACGAGGTGCATCCTTGCAGTAACCTTTTTCTCCACAGCCATGTTAGATGCTAATGAAGCATTTTGGGGGAGTTTCATATGCTAATCAGCCATGTTCTCTACCATGGAACTGCCTGTGTTAAGATAGAGCCAAGTGATATGTACATTGACAAGGTCACTCCTGCCCGCTAATGTTAATGAATATAACCAAAAGCTTGTGATCACCCACTGCTGTAGTGGCAAGTGCTAGGGAGTATAGTGGTCAGGTAGTGTTAGGGATTGTGTGCATGTCTGGATCTATGTGAGTGTATATCTGCCTGGGAGGTCGCAGTACAGGGGATAGTGAGGGGGTAGGTTAGGCAGGTGTGTGTGTGTGTGTGTGTGTGTATGTGTGTGGGTGTGTGTGTACGTGTGTGTATACGTACGTGTGTATATGTATGTGTGTGTGCACATGTGTGTGTGTGTGTGTGTGTGTGTGTGTGTGTGTGTGTGTGTGTGTGTGTCTGTGTGTGTGTGTGTGTGTGTGTGTGTGTGTGTGTGTGTGTGTGGGTGTGTGTGCCTGTGTAAATATGTGCATGAATGTGTGAAAGTGTGTGGGGGGGGGCATATCTGCACAGTCTCCTAGACTAACAAGCAAATCCTGCAACATAGGCTTGGGGTAAAACTATCCACCAGGAATACCTTTGCAATATCATGCATTAAAGGCATATAGGATCAGGGGCAACACCATCCACCAGATGGAACTTTGTAATATTCTAAATTAATGTCAAAAGGGTACCGGGGGACACTAAACTCTGGGGAATATGCTTGAAATTCATGGCATAATGGCACTTAAACACAATATTGCTCGTAGAGTGGGAATACTGGACACAAGGGATTATTCATTAAAATCATGCCTTAATGGCAATTAAACATAGCATAGGTTGCGGGAGCACTAGAAACCAGGAATTACTCTGCATATCATGCCTAAAATACAGTTAAAACAATGAGTAAAAAGGTCACACAGGAAAACCAATTGGTTAAAAACACAAAGAAAAATCTAGCAAAGGTAGAATTTCCACTGTGTGATACCTTAAACCTCTTGAATCAGAGGCAACATGGAATATATGTAAATTACCCTTTAAGGATATCAGGTGTTTCAGCTAAATGGCATTTCTGAATATCCATGACTTTTTTCTTTTACTTTTACTCTTAATTCTTTTTATGGAAGGAGTTGTTTTTTTTTTACCATTGATGTAGTGGACCTCTTTTCTTGCATTCCGAGAGATGTAGGCCTGGAATTCTTCAGTAACAGTTTGAGGGCTATTTCTGATTTTAGTTGGGACCACATTTGTCTTTTGGTTGACATGATGTCTTTGGTCTTGGACTACAATTTTATTCAATTTGAAGGTGAATTTTACAAGCAGAAGAGAGGGGTTGCGATGGGGGCCTCGTGTGCTCCCATCTTTGCCAACCTTGTGATGTTGGAGTGGGAAACTAAGTTTTTGTTTTCCAGTGAATTTTTCTCCAACATTGTTTATTATTCCAGATATTTGGATGATTTATTCATTTTATGGAATGGTCCTATCGATAAGATTCCCCTTTTCATTGAACACATTAATCAGACCACAGATTTTTTGAAGTTCACGCACCATTTCGACCCTAATGGGATTGCTTATTTGGATTTATTCATTAGTCATTCAGAGGAAGGGTTTGTTTCCCGTGTTTACAGGAAGGAGACGTTTTCCAATGACTATTTACAATATAGTAGTAACCACCCTAGGTATGTTTTTAAGAATGTTTTTAAAGGCCAATGTATCAGGGCAGCACGTATGTCTTCTCAAAAGGAGGCAATGTGTAGGGAGCTTGAATTTATCAAATCCTTGTTTCTTGACAGAGGATACCCGAATTCACTTTTGAATGACATCACACAGTATGTTAAGGGTGAATGGGGTGTTAAATACACCCCAATTTTGGGTACTGGTTGCTTAAACAACAGCAATGACTGGTCCAATATTGGAAACAGGCAAAGAGTGTGTGTTTTGACCTATTCTCCGTGTGTTCATTTGATCAAAAACATTATTTGTGATCATTGGAGGTCTATTTGTATTGACAAAAACTTGGAAGATGTTCTTGGAAAAAGACCAGATTTTTTTTTCAAGACATGACCCAATATTAAGAACATTCTTGAGAATAGGACTAGTACCAAACCAAAGTGGGGTGGGACTAGGAAATGTGGACGTTGCAGGCAATGTGACGCCATTAGGGAAGGTGGAGGTGTCAGGTTGGCTGATTTCAATAGGACTTATGTCAAAAGTAGGGTTGGGAATTGTAATATGTCCAAGGTTGTGTACATTGCTACATGTACGACATGTCCCGCCTATTATATAGGGAAGACCGAGAGACCTCTTAAAAAACGTATTCTGAACACCTTTATAAGATCAAAACAGGAGACCCTAAGAATGCACTTCAAAGACACATTTCCTCCCATGGTGATACACACACGTTTAAATTTTCCATTATTGACAAAGTGGAGGTTTCACTGTTTGGGGGTAATTGGAAAGTTTTTCTTGCCATGAAAGAAGCTAGATGGCAGATTCTAACGGATGCTACCCGTTTCCCTGGTATCAACGATTTTATTAGTATCAAGCCTTTTCTTCAATAGGCTTGAAGTTAGGGAGTATATATATATATATATATATATATATATATTTTATACATTACAATTGATTTCAACATTATTGTACCATATACAATGTACATCTTATGTTTTTTAAAATTCATTCATCCTTTCCAAATCATGTATTTCAAATCAAGTATATTATGTTAAGAAATCTATTTAGGGAAATCATGAATGTCAACAATATTTTTTCATTTTTTCATTTTAGTATATTATTTCTTTCTACAATATTTTTAGATTCAAATATGTTTTATTTTTTATGTTTATTTTTATTTTTTTTTAATATTCTTTACAAGGAGATATATATATTGTATAGTTGATATTTTATATTTTACAAGTAAGATTTTTTGTAAAAAAAAAATTTTTTTTATTCACATATATATATTTTCACAGATGTTGGACATATTTTGGGTGTAATTAATTAATCAATTTTTTACAATTTTTCACAATCTACACACCTATTTCTTTGTAATTTTTTGTAATTTTTTGCAATTTATATGTGTAGTATTTGTTGTATTTTATAGGATGTGTTGCTTTAAATTTTAAATTTTACCTTCAATTCAATTAATTTTGGCGCCAAAAATGGTTTTTAAATGTTAAATCAACTATTGTTTGGGGTTCTGAAGAAGTCTGTATAAGCAGATGAAAGCGCTTAACCCTGGTCTTTTGAGTGTTTAAAATAAATTTGTGTTTCTTCCTGTACAAGCTGTGGATCCTTTTGCACCGTCTGTGTTGTGTTCATCGTTGGGTTCTTTTCATTTCGTGATTATATAGTCGTGGTTGTCATGGATAGTGCTCAGAGTGATCCCCTGGCTTCATTGTACAAGGAGGAAATCACTAAGATTCATGCCGAGATGTTGTCTCTAAAAGACGAAGTTTCACGCTTGGTAGGACTGGTTGAACTTCGTTAACTTCGCCCAAAGCGGCTGCGTTGGAAATTGTTCCTGGTTCTATCGCTGGGTCCAAACCTTGTGTACACGATATTTCCAGCCCTAAACGAGGGATGACTAACACTCCTTTTGATTCCAGTTCACAGTTCATTATACCTGATGGGCAGTTACGGAATGACTGTGTGGATCGTTCATTCCATTTAAATGTCACCGAGGGAAACAGGTCTAAGGGTGAGTTTGTCAACAGTTGTTTTAATTGCATACATGATTCTGAACAGGATTTTACTTTTGACTTCAGCGTGTTTCAGGTTCGGGATGAATGGGAACATTTGGGGGCCCGTCCCAACCGTCCCATGGCTATTAAAACCTATTCAGGTACATCCCACTTGCCTCGTGGTAATACTAGGGTGGTTGATTGTGCTAAGTTGGTCGATGGGGGTGGTCCCCACTTTATAACTGGTAATAACAAACTGTTTGACAAAACATCTTTTGTTAATAAAGGGTGTGTGATGGAAGAACAACGTTGCGACAATGGAATGACTGGTGGGGTATGTTTGGAAAATTTCCTTCTCGACGATTATGAGTTTTGTTCCACCAACAATAATACTAATAGGAGGCATGATGGACTAACTATGAGTCAGTCAAAGGGATGCCTTAAAGACAATATTTTCGAACTTGGAAAGAAGCTATTTAACATTAAAAGCCTTAAAACTGACAACGCTTATTTGTCCAGATGTTTATCACTAAATATTGTTCCCAAGGGACTTCGATTTTTCAAACTACCTTTGGGTATTGTATATAGTGAAAATGTGAAATCCATGTTTAATAGTTTATTTGATGGTTTTGGTTTTGATTATATGAATCTTTTGAAGAAGGTTAATGATGAGAAATTATCTCTTTTAGTTTCTGAAGTAGAGAAAATGAATCAAGAGATTATTAATGATGTTTCTTTTTCCCATTGGAATGAATTATATATTAAAGAATTCAATACAGCAGATCAAAAGGCTAAAAATATTTTTCTAAGGAAAAGTAGGAAAATTTCAAGGGATTTAGATGCTTATCACAATCAAAGGGCATATGTTTGGCCAGTGGACAGGAAAGAGAAGGGGGGAAGAGTTGGATTGTTTCAGGAAGATCGACCAACCGATCACGAGTCAAATTTTCAAGGGGGAGATTTTTCCCCGCCCACAAGAAACAACAACTAAACCACAGGAGGTGGTAGATCTGGTATTTACAGATCCTAAAGTTTCCACTGATCCGGTGGAACATTTTATTGACCGTGAAAGGGGCTTTTGTCCACCCCCCGTCCTTGGGTTGTCTAACTTTTCCATTTCTGGATCTAATGGTTCAACCTCTAGTTGCCAGAGTGAGGGGAACATTATACATACTTTTCAAGGATTCAATATTTTTAACTACACTGACCTCCCCATCACACAGGACATGTTTCAACTTTTTACCAAAGGTAACAAGTTTATCCCCACTGTTCGGTTTGATTTAGTTGATGTCATTAAGGAGGTCAAGTTGTTTTGTAGGCATTTGAATTTAGCTATACAATTCAAACAAGGGGTTGTTGATCCAACCGATGCAGGAATTGCTGGACCTTATATTAAAAACAAGCTATCTAAAAAAAGTACTTACATCCCTATTTCCCACCCTCAGGTGGTGAATTTCGAGAAAATGGTTTGTCACGGCATTTATGGTCTTTCCAAAACCATTAGAAAAGATCAAGTCAAAGACCCAGTGGACAATCTATCCAGGAAAGAGCGTATGTGTCTGGATTTTTTTGTGTCCAATGGGGACATTCGTGTCATGAAACCTGACAAAGGGGGTGGTATTGTTTTGTTCAAGAGTATTGATTACATCAACACCATGACCAACATCATTTTAAATACTGGCAATTATGAGGTGGTATCTTTGAATGAGATCAATGTAGGTCATAGGAGGGTGGATTTAGCCATTGATGAATATCTTTTGGACCATAGGATTACCAAGGACACCCATGAATTCATCAGGGTGGAATTTCCGGTTTTGGCAACCATCTTCGGCATTCCTGAGGTTCATAAATGCATTTCCCACCCCCCTTTCAGGCCAATCGTCTCTGGAGGTCGTTCCAAGACCCATTTTATTGGGGTCACTATTGACAGGTGGATAAAACCCCTTTATGACAGGATACCCCATCTAATCAAGGACTCCTGGTCTTTTTTGGGACGACTGACTCATGATTTGTGGAGGAAGGAGTTGCTTTTTTTGACCATTGATGTAGTGGACCTCTTTTCTTGCATTCCGAGAGATGTAGGCCTGGAATTCTTCAGTAACAGTTTGAGGGCTATTTCTGATTTTAGTTGGGACCACATTTGTCTTTTGGTTGACATGATGTCTTTGGTCTTGGACTACAATTTTATTCAATTTGAAGGTGAATTTTACAAGCAGAAGAGAGGGGTTGCGATGGGGGCCTCGTGTGCTCCCATCTTTGCCAACCTTGTGATGTTGGAGTGGGAAACTACGTTTTTGTTTTCCAGTGAATTTTTCTCCAACATTGTTTATTATTCCAGATATTTGGATGATTTATTCATTTTATGGAATGGTCCTATCGATAGGATTCCCCTTTTCATTGAACACATTAATCAGACCACAGATTTTTTGAAGTTCACGCACCATTTCGACCCTAATGGGATTGCTTATTTGGATTTATTCATTAGTCATTCAGAGGAAGGGTTTGTTTCCCGTGTTTACAGGAAGGAGACCTTTTCCAATGACTATTTACAATATAGTAGTAACCACCCTAGGTATGTTTTTAAGAATGTTTTTAAAGGCCAATGTATCAGGGCAGCACGTATGTCTTCTCAAAAGGAGGCAATGTGTAGGGAGCTTGAATTTATCAAATCCTTGTTTCTTGACAGAGGATACCCGAATTCACTTTTGAATGACATCACACAGTATGTTAAGGGTGAATGGGGTGTTAAATACACCCCAATTTTGGGTACTGGTTGCTTAAACAACAGCAATGACCGGTCCAATATTGGAAACAGGCAAAGAGTGTGTGTTTTGACCTATTCTCCGTGTGTTCATTTGATCAAAAACATTATTTGTGATCATTGGAGGTCTATTTGTATTGACAAAAACTTGGAAGATGTTCTTGGAAAAAGACCAGATTTTGTTTTCAAGACAGGACCCAATATTAAGAACATTCTTGAGAACAGGACTAGTACCAAACCAAAGTGGGGTGGGACTAGGAAATGTGGACGTTGCAGGCAATGTGACGCCATTAGGGAAGGTGGAGGTGTCAGGTTGGCTGATTTCAATAGGACTTATGTCAAAAGTAGGGTTGGGAATTGTAATATGTCCAAGGTTGTGTACATTGCTACATGTACGACATGTCCCGCCTATTATATAGGAAAGACCGAGAGACCTCTTAAAAAACGTATTTACGAACACCTTTATAAGATCAAAACAGGAGACCCTAAGAATGCACTTCAAAGACACATTTCCTCCCATGGTGATACACACACGTTTAAATTTTCCATTATTGACAAAGTGGAGGTTTCACCGTTTGGGGGTAATTGGAAAGTTTTTCTTGCCATGAAAGAAGCTAGATGGCAGATTCTAACGGATGCTACCCATTTCCCTGGTATCAACGATTTTATTAGTATCAAGCCTTTTCTTCAATGGGCTTGAAGTTAGGGAGTATATATATATATATATTTTATACATTACAATTGATTTCAACATTATTGTACCATATACAATGTACATCTTATGTTTTTTAAAATTCATTCATCCTTTCCAAATCATGTATTTCAAATCAAGTATATTATGTTAAGAAATCTATTTAGGGAAATCATGAATGTCAACAATATTTTTTCATTTTTTCATTTTAGTATATTATTTCATTCTACAATATTTTTAGATTCAAATATGTTTTATTTTCTGTTTATTTTTATTTTTTTTATTTTTTTTTTAATATATTTTTTTTAATATTCTTTACAAGGAGATATATATATATTGTATATTTGATATTTTATATTTTACAAGTAAGATTTTTTGTAAAAAAAAAAAAAAATTTTTTATTCACATATATATATTTTCACAGATGTTGGACATATTTTGGGTGTAATTAATTAATCAATTTTTTACAATTTTTCACAATCTACACACCTATTTCTTTGTAATTTTTTGTAATTTTTTGCAATTTATATGTGTAGTATTTGTTGAATTTTATAGGATGTGTTGCTTTAAATTTTAAATTTTACCTTCAATTCAATTAATTTTGGCACCTAAAATGGTTTTTAAATGTTAAATCAACTATTGTTTGGGGTTCTGAAGAAGTCTGTATAAGCAGATGAAAGCGCTTAACCCTGGTCTTTTGAGTGTTTAAAATAAATTTGTGTTTCTTCCTGTACAAGCTGTGGATCCTTTTGCACCATCTGTGTGGTGTTAATTCTTTTTATGGACAATTTCAGGCCAATAAAGCCACCCCCCTCTAGCTGTGGACATACATGTTTCTGCCTTCTTATGACATCATCAGCACAGCATAAGAGGGACATCATCAGCACAGCATAGGAAAAAAAATAAAGTCAATGTGGGTGGGGCAGTAACAACTGGAAACCAGAATTTACTCTAATAATTTACATCCACTAAAAAGATTCAAACCCTGCACCCACTCATCTTGGGTATTAGTCCTCTGTTCTATCAGTAGATATTGTTTGAAATATCACCTAAAACTTAAAAAAAAATGTATTGGAAAAGGGCTTTAAACCTTGGACTTTTGAAACAAGGAAACGCAGAATTAACCAACTATGCTAATCAACACGTTAGTGTAGCAATGTTTTTTATATTAAGGATACTAGCCATTGGTTAAGGACTTCAATAGTTTGTAAGTTATGAGGAAGAGGGGCAGGGGCACCTGTAATCATACCTCTCAACATTGTCGCACAAGAATTCTGGACAAAGAAAAAATAATGGGGAGACAAAAACCCACAATCAGAGATGGATTTTAAATGTTCCTCTTATAAACTTATACAGCTGCTAGAATAATGGCTTTTGCAAACATGGATTTAATGAAGGATATAATGTCTGTTATTCAAATTTATGTCATTATTTAGTGATGTCATTCCTCAATGATCTGGCAGAAAACCACAAATTTTATGAGGAAGTGAAGAAAACTATAATGCACAAAATCTGGACAGTTGAGAGTTATAGCTATAAAAGGCAACAGCAGCAGTGTCCTGCAAAATTAGTGACAGTTGAGAGTGTGGGTGTGTCCATGTAGACAGGGTTCAGGACAATGTCAGGAGGACCAGTAGATTATATCACCAAGAATTCTGAAATATGACTCAGACTGACTTAAAAAGTTAATAGCACAGCAGGTCTAGCACCATGATGCAGTTTCTGTACAGTAAGATTTGGCTGAATGAAATCATCAGTGATTAATGAACACAGGGACAAATACAAAAAGAGACCTTGAGGACATGTCTAGGGTACGTGGTGTGCATGTGTGTGTGTGTGTGTGTGTGTGTGTGTGTGTGTGTGTGTGTGTGTGTGTGTGTGTGTGTGTGTGTGTACTGTACTGGGTGCATATGTGGGGGAGAGTGTATGTGGGGGTGCCTGTGCCAATGTGATGCCTAGGCTGCCAGTGTTAACCAATGCGGGAAAGTAATGATCAGTACTAGTAGTAGTAACAGTGACTCTGAGTCATGCAAATGAGCTGATAATGACATCTTTCCTCACTGTGACTAATATGTCTCTGAATCAGAAATGACCATATCACAGAAACAGGGAGTTTTTACTGCAATTCTTAACAGAAGAGCTGGGGTTCTTCCTCAATCCTCAGAAATATCTATACACTGGTGTTAGTATCAAAGGTCTGTCTAATGCAGCTGATTTCATATTCTAAATTTATGGAACAAATGGAATTTTTTTTGCCAAACATTAGCAGTATTATGACCAAATAAAGAGTTTCAGCTCTGTAAACAGGCAAAAATAGACCCAATGTATCATTGAGAGGATTGTTCCTCTTTCTGACAGATTTGCAATGCTATACAAGCACACTGCTCCTTTGTGATATTGCATAATTTATACGAATTATAAATATGCAATATTTTTGCAAACATGTTAAAACAGCAATACTATTCTACAAAACTGTGTATGATAGATGAGAAATGTCAGTAGCATAGAGGAATAAAGCCCTGGCTATAACTCTGGGGGCCTGAATTTGAATTGCAGCTTGGACTTTGACAGAATTAGGTAGAGGGATAGAGGGACAGACTGAGTTACAAATGTCTCTCCCATTTGAAGGGGAGGCATTCCAGGAGGAGGAGGTATTTCCAAGTCAGCCAGTGCTCCAGTGCAAGTGGGGGTTTACACATAGTGTAGTGACTGGGTTGATATAGCTTTGAATCCAATGCTGATAATGGCAGATCTCAAGTGTCATGGCAGTAGGAGCATGGATATGCCAAGATGAAGGCATGATGTGTGAGAGCTGCCATGACACTTGAGCGCTGCCATTATCAAGTGTTATGGCAGTAGGAGCATGGATATGCCAAGATGAAGGCTTTGGATTCCTATAGTGATGCTGCATCTATTTCAACCACCAAGAGACAGGATAGGGTAAGGTGAGAATCAGGGAAAAATGCCTCCACAGTCTGCTTCTAGAATGATGTGATCCATTGACTGGAAGGTACACCTTTCAGGTGAGGACAAAGAGAGAGAGAGAGATAAGGGTCCATTGGCTCCTGATCTGGGGAATAAATTAGATTTACCTAGCTGATGAGACAGATATGGTCACCTATGGACCCTAGTCAAGGAATCAAGCTAGGCCATCCTACATGTGGTGAAGGGCACCCATATTTGTACTGAAGAAACAGATAACAGGGGAGCAGATGGATTCAAGAAACAACAATATGACAGCTTGGATGGCTGGGTGGCTGTTGCCTCTGTACTGGGGATAACTACTAAGGGAGAATGTATATGTCTGAAGCCCTTTGATTAGCAGGCACAGGAGCAAAAAGTATCTAGAAATAAAAGTATCAGTGGAAAAAAAATGTGTGCCTTAATGTTGTGCATAAGATAGTATCATTTGATTGCCTGTAGATCAACAAATGTTTATATATTAAAACAGATGCGAAAATACTGCTATTATTCATAACTGCTTAACCAAACATTTATATCTCAAAACCTCTTCGCACTATCCATCATGGTTTAATATCATTTTTCTGAAATACACTGCTTGCATATTCAACCATTTGAATGATGATATCATACTACATTTTCACATTATTAATGTAAATAAGGAAACATTGTACTTTTTATAACCCTTTTTTAATACTCCTTAATAACTCCCAGCCCTGTACATTTCATGATCATAGCTCTTACCCCGGGTATCACTTCTGTGTCACTGTTAGACAGAAGCGCAGTATACTAACCTCGAAAAAGGGCATAGCAAAATTAATTTAAAATGGGTGGCGAAAGCCATACACACTCCGGCTAGGCTTATAAATGCCCTAGGGCAGATAGCCTAGTATGAACCTATGAACCTATGAACCTTGCATTTCTATAATGTGGAGAAGTACCTATTATAATGTAGAACAAATGGACAAAATGTAGAATAAATATTGACAGTTTACTAACAACTTTAACAAGGAATATTACATTATGGTTAAAATGCTTACTTAAGCACTTCTTTTAATGAATTAATATTTAATATTATATACCATGGACATCAGTTAAGAAATTATTGACACCGAGTGTGTGACAGACCCTTTCAGTATGGAACTGTGAGAAAGAAACATGGACTTTTTAAGAGAACAAAATTTGTAACTTTCCTCATAATGAGGTACTCTTGAGTGGTATGTTCATGTTGTTTATTATAGCAATAACCCACACCTGGGTGTGGGTAATGCTGGATTTACCCACGGTTGGTGTGGTTTGGTCATGAGGGCAAAGCCCAAGTGGCCAAACAAAGACAACCGTAGGTAAATCCAGCATTACTCACACCCAGAAGTGGGTTATTGCTATTTTACAATGACATTATTTAAGAAAAAAATAATTACTTTTCTTAAATAATGGCATTGTATAATGCCTCCTTGCTGCCCTTCCACAGCTGTCTGGTATTCTGAGGCATTTCTGATGTACTGCGCATGCATATGCCTACGCAGTACATCAGAGCTGTGGGCAAAAGCAACAGAGAAAGCAAGATCTCTGTTGCTTTTTTACAAACACATTTAACATAGCGAGACAGTTTTGAAAAAAGCAATGGAGAAAGCAAGATCTCCGTTGCTTTTTACAAAGTGTCTCGCTATGTTAAAGGAGTTTAACATAGCGAGACAGCTTTAAAAAAAAGCAAAGGAGAGTCTCCTTTGCTTTTTTTAAAGCTGTCTCGCTATTTTAAACCCATTTAACATAGTGAGACACCTTTAAAAAAAAGCAACGGAGATAGGAAGATCTCCGTTACTTTTTTTAAAGCTGGCTGGCTATGTTAAACTCGTTTTAGTGAGACAGTGTGTAAAAAGCAACGGAGATCTTGCGTTTTCTGTTGCTTTAAAAAAAGAGTTATACCAATGGAAAAAGTCCGGGCGTGACCTTTTTCCATTAGTATAACTCTGATTTACAACGTGCATGCTGACCAATCAGCGTGCACATTTTAGAATATTAATGGGGGGGTTGTTGTATAATTGTAT
Source organism: Protopterus annectens (assembly GCF_019279795.1). Classification (NCBI taxonomy): domain Eukaryota; kingdom Metazoa; phylum Chordata; order Ceratodontiformes; family Protopteridae; genus Protopterus; species Protopterus annectens. The sequence continues at coordinate 143,238,169 of NC_056742.1, read as the reverse complement.
ATATTTATTTATTGATTTACTGACATCTGATTATCAGGAAAGTCTATCTGGGTAGGAGCCCATTTTCAGCTAAGGCTTGGGGAGAAAATTCCAAAATATTACAAAACATTTTAAGAATGATAGTATTGCAGTCTTTAAAAATAATACAAAACCCCCCCCCAAAAAAACAAATACATTTTAAATAAATATACCAAATTAGACATAATGTGAAACCATTGGTTAAGAATAAATACAATTATATGACAATGATTTAATAGTTAGAGAAATATTATCCAGTTTATAGAGAAATTACAGGTAAGTTAGTATAATACAAACAGAAATTGCAGTATGAAATGAGAGAAAAACAGGCTTATGGTATATTTAGAGAGAAAGCCAGGGAAGAGAAATTGACAGAAGTAAGGAAGTGAGTGAAGATAGGAGAATAATGAGTTATAAGGAATGAAAAAGCACTTGTTCCATTTAGGGAAATAGTTTATTCTGGTGTTGAGCAAGACTAGAGAGAGATTTTGGCTGTAAAGTCTTTTAGAATGGTTTTAAAGGGCTGGAGGGAGGGTAGTGACCTGATAGATAGAGATAAGCAGTTCCAGGCCTTAGCAACATTGTACGAGTACTGATAATGCCCAGCAGATTTCACAGATTGGTTGACAGACAGGTGTTTTTAGACACTGGATCGTAATGTCTGACTAGGAACATAGTTGTGTAGAATGTTATTTACTGTTGGACAAGCATGTGGATTCTGGATAATTTTATAGGTGATAAGAAGCTGTGTGTATGTTAGTTGATGTGGCAGTTTTACCCAAATTATGCTTTTTAGTGTGGGTTCTGGAAGTGGTATTTGCTGCAAATTTAACAACTTTGTTATAGCTTTGTTCAAGTTTTGATTTTTGTGATGCCTAAAGGTTAGTAAGGATGGGAGCACCATAAGAAGTACAGAGAGGAGAAAAGTAATGGTAAGTGTAGCTTTAGTTGTGTTGTTGAAAAGGTTTTTGGCTCTATAAAGCATCCCTAGTCTTTGATGAGTTTGTCTTATGCAATTTTGTATATGCAGGTTGAATTTAGGATTATCATCCACTATCATCCCCAATAATTTGCTATGAGACATGACTTCAGGAGTTGTATTATTGAGAAAGGAGTTTACATTTTGTTTATTCATGGGGGAGGGATTTGAGGGGGAAAGTAGTAGTTTGTTTTTTGGGGAGTTAAACATGATAAACATGAGTTGTTAGCTATAAAGCTATGTTTCAGTTGATGTTAAAGCTTCCTGAGTAATATTTTGGAGGTGTGCCATATTGTCAAATGTGCAGATGAGTGAGGAGTATTGTATTAGGGAAGTCTGTTGTGCAGATGCATGGAGGGTGTTGGTGAGAATGTTAAAGAAGAGGGGGCGAAAGAGCCTTGTGGTACACCAGTGGTGACTTGGAGGTTTGGAGAGAGGGTGGAGTGCCATTTTATTGAGTGATACCTACTGGACAGGTAGCTTTTGAACCATAGAAGGGTGGGCTGAGAGAGAACTAATGAGGACATTCAAGTTCAAAGTTTGCTGTGATAAACTGTATCAAAGGCTTTAGAGAAGTATAAAAATACGGAGGAGACTACTCTGTTGTTATCTCTGTCTTTATTGACAGTATCTATATAGGTTAGAAGGGCAGGGTTAGTACTATGAGAAGGATGGAAGTCATGTTGTGAGAGAGATAGGAGTTCTTCCTGCAGGAGATAATTTAACATGCTGTTTCACTGTATATGCTTAGCAAATCATGCCAGCTTCAAGATTCCTGTTTGATGTCTTATAGGTTACAATCTTTATCAGCACTTCAGAAATTACACTTTGAAAACACTGACATGTAAACTTGCCCTAGGATTATAGGGAAGTCTCCTGTATACTCTTAAAGGATACACAGGAACTCTGCTTTCCACTTAACTGACCACTATACTCTTCTAAGAAGCATTGAACTAATGGGTAGTACAATGTGAATTCAATGGTCATGCATGTCATGCTGAGCATGTTCTCTGATGTGTCACAAGCTCAGATCTAATTATAATAAGTAAAGAAATGCAGGGGGGCATGGAAATATGTTGAGTTCTAATTCCTCACTTAAAAGATGAATTCAAATTTCCCATCAAATTATTTTTTTTAAGTGACATGCATGCAATTTTCATTTGCATAGATGATAAATAATGCTTTTAATATCATAATGTTGGTTTCTATGAATTTAGTCAGTATGTCAATTAATTCAAAAATAAGCAGAAAAAAATGAACATTTAAAAGTGCACTATAGATGGAAGGAAAATTACAGAGCAGTTTAATGACTGGTAAAAATAAATCTTTGTGAAGAAGTAAAATTGATTGGGGAAGCACTGTCATTTTTCCCATAGTGTCTCATATCCATTTCGTGACTGTTAAGCCATAAGAGTGGATATAATCAAGTACAAAAAAAATGAAAATTATTAAGATGATACTTAACTGGATGCAATTAGTAAAGGGTTAGAGCATTACCTGGCTGCATTGTTTGTTACCATACTTACCAAAACAATCTGTAGAAAGAAACTACAGTTTGAAAGTCTGTGGTATATGATTTTGAAAATGCGTATTAGACAACCACTAAAATACAAAAATGTGTTTATAATATTTTCAGTTTTTGCAACAGCAGTGATTTGGATTTTTCAGGCCAAATTTAAGGTAAAAAAATGCACTTCCACTGATCTTTCTCTTTGTCTCTGTCTCTCATGCCTTTTTCAAGCAGATTCTCTCATACACACACAAACAACTTCTTCCCTCTGTTACACTTGCTCTTTGAGGCAGTATTATAATGTAGGTCACAGTGATATGATTCTAATTAAATGAGCTATTCTTATAGAATGTGAGCTATCCTGACCTTTCATAATGTGGGAATAAACCAAGCTGAATTGGTTGAACAGCAAAATAGCATTTGCTTTAAGAACTGTCCCCGATGGATACAGTGCATAAAGTTTATGAAGTGTAGACTCAGTTCTGTAAAATGTTTTGTTTACTGATGAATTAGCAATCCATTTCACTACTTTATCTGGTAAACTATGAACAAAAAAGGTATAAACATGAACTGGGACTGTAAATCCATACATTTGTTTAGATAAAAGACAATAAAAAAGGTAGCCTATAGGCATTTGTCATACAGTTGCAGTTATTGTGACTGGATGGGTTTTGGGAGGAAGGTAAAATGCCTGATGGCCATGTCTTCAATGAACAGACTGCACATAAATACTAGGTACTTAGTAATATCATTAATGCCATGTCCTATAGTATCAGTCACTAACAATATAAACAGAAAGAAACTGGTTCTAGGTAAGCCAGAATTAATGTTAAGAATCTATGTTAAGGGGAGGATTTTCTTCCAGATAAAAGACTTTCAAATGACCAAGTAAGCTACCCCACCTCTTCAGTGCTATATATATGCAGGGTCTGTACATTTGGCATGTAGTTAAACGTATTTTTAACATAATAAAATATATTGCAACTTGATAGTTTGCTTAGCAACACTTTGCATCACGTGTATCTGATGACTGCCTCTGAACCTCTTCAATGCAGAATTCTACATAGAAGCAGAACAGTATTGTATTCCTTTTCTTTTTTAAATAAACACACTTTGCTGGGAGTTTTAATAACACATATTTCACCAAACAACATACTCAGAAAAGTAAGACTGAAGTACAATCACTTATTCAGCATGTCTCCTATATGATAATGAGGCAACTTGAGAAAATAGGGTAACTGGCATGGAAAATTAACAAAGTAACACCTAGTATCAAGATTTTCCTATTCATGCTTCCTGTCTGCTATTTAACTCCCTACCGCATGGCTGAGATTACAGAGTAACCTGACTTCAAAGACTTGTGCACTTCCTGCGCTATTTCTTATGTTCTTCTTATAGTCTTAATGGCCTTCTGAGTAGTTAAACTGATTTTTCCAGTAACATTTGTTTTGTTTTTTTTTTAAAACAAGAAATGTCTTTATTAAATTATCATGTATGACATAGGCAGTCTTACATTTATATAAATGAAAACAAATCACATTGACACAATTTTAGTTGCAAACATTATACATTACAAACCATGTTGACTCATCCACAATTGTAAACATTATACATCACTTATAATCTATCCAGTTATTGTTAGTCAAACATTACATAGTTCATTCAAATCCTGCCTTCTTTTAAATCTCGTTCTTCCTCTGCATATATTGTTTCCACAATTCCCATTTTTTCCTATGCAATTTGCTCCTACCCTTCTCTAAAGATCCCAATTCCAGTTATTTTCTCTCTGTTACTATATTTGCTACTTCTAGTAAAGTTTGTTGAGACTTTGATTTCCATTTTCTAGTAATTCCTTTTTTGGCAACCACCATAATTAGACTCAAAAAGGCCTTACTATGCAAGGCAATTCTGATTCTGTATCATAGTTCAAAAAATCATTTCCTTAATTACATCAATTTGTCCAGTATCTCTGACAAAGCAGTCTGCAGGGAAGCTTTAAAGTCTGACAACTCATTATACTCCTAGAAAATATGTTCCCAGTTACATCTTTCTTCCTCATCACACCTTCAACATTTGCTGTCTACCGCAGGAAAATTCTTTGGAGTCTACTTAGGGTATAAAAATACCTATGTAAACACTTCCAAGCAAAGATTCGAAATCTTTTAGACTTTGTTGCATATTTGTGGGACATACATATATCCCCCATTTTTTCTTTGTGAATTGCTCATCCAATCTCTCTTCCCAATCCTTTCTAACCTCTTCTGATTGATTCTTATAGTTATCATGCAATATGTTATATGCTGTACTAATTATTCTTTTTTTAATGGCAGCTTCTATTCTAGATTCTTCTAAAAACTCTACCATTGCTGGTCTTTTACTTAGGACCCCCCTGTTTCTTTCTTTTTGCCTATCATCCTTGATAGGGAAGGCAGCCTCTAACATGTAGTTCAAATAAATTCTTGGTGTCTTCCCATTCTATTACCTTTCACTGTCTAGTTATTTGCTCCCAATACCTTAGTTCCTTTGCCAGTTTTCTTAAATAAATTCTGGCCCCCTCTTGTCTACTGTCTGTATCCCTAATTGCAGTCATCGCTATTGCCAGAATCTCCTTTCTCCATTCCTGTGTTGGCTTAGTTCTTAGAATACTTTTTGCTACTTTATTAATATAACATTGTATATGATTATTGTTATTCTCCTTAAAGGTCTGCATCCAAAATACTAGTCTCTCCTTGTTTCTTGAGGTTTCCCCATTTCATCATCATCCCTTTCCTCTCTGAATTATAGTTTTCTGGTTGTGCTATGTATAGGAGCCTTAACTGTGTTGCTCTGAAATGCTCCTTCAAATTAGATAATCTCAATCTCCCCTTTTCTAATGGAAGAATCAACTTATCTCACTTGAGTCTTGCTGTCTTCCCCTCCAGATAAAATCCTTCAGCTCTTTATTAATTGCTATGCACAACTTCTTCTCTGGTTGATAAAAATATGCCTGACCTGTTTATAAGACTAAAGGGACTAAAAACACTTAACTGCTTGTATCTTACTATCAATATCCATATAATAAGAGTTTCCATTTTCTCAGTTATTGTATTATCTTTTGTTTAGTCTCTTCCCCCATATCCTTAGCTGCCACATTCATTTTTTAATCCATACTCCTAAATACTTCATTTTATCATGTCCCCATAAATATGGATATTGCTGAGCCAATTTGTGTGTGGGTACATAATTTATCACTATTGTCTTTGTTTTAGCTTCATTAATTTTGTATGCAGAAAATATTTGAAACTGTCTCTAAATGTTCCACAACACTGTCATGTCTCTTTCTGGTTTTGTCAGGTATAAAATAATATAATCTGCAAATACAGCCAGCTTTTCTTGACTACCATACCAATTATATCCTTGAATTTCTGAGTCCCTTATTTTCTTTGCCAATGGCTCTAAATACAATGCAAATAACAAAGGGGAGTGAGGACACCCCTGTCTGGTTCCTCTGCTCAAGCATAAATTATCAAAGAGGACCCATCCCACTTTAATTTTCATCTCTGATCCCTCAAATATCCTCCTAATCAACCTTATAATTTTTATCAGGGAATGCACATGTTTCCATTGCCCTGCTCATAAAGTCCCAGCTTACTCTGTCACATGCTTTCTCTGCATCAAGACCCACCAACAACAGTGGTATTTTCTTGCATTCTGCTTCTCTCTGGATCACCAATGTTGCTTCCCCTCTACAAAATGACATTGATCCAAATCTATCAATTTTGGCATCACTTTTGCCATTCTTTTATCCATTATAGACATAAACACTTTATAATCACGTTTTAGTATTGAAATGGGCATGTATAAAGCTGGATCTAATGGATTTTTGTCCTCTTTGGGTATTACAGCTACCACAGCTTTCTTCCAGGATGCTGATACTTCTCCTACTCTTAAAATACTGTTAAACAAACTCTTCCAGATATTTATCATTTTTTTCCCTTACTGGGTTCCAAACTTCCACAAGAATACCATCAATTGTTGGGGACTTTCTTGTAAATTAGTTATATATCACCATTTGTATCTCAGCTTCTCCTATCTTAGCTGTTAGTAATTGAGTCTAAACTACCTCTAACCTTTGCACATTTAATTCCTCCATAGACATTTCTGTGTGTACCTTTTCTTGATTTCCATATTTTCTGCTTTATACAAACTTTTATAGAATTTCAAAAATATTTCTAATACTTCTACAGGATCTCTTGTTATCTTCCTTGTTATAGGCTCCCTAAGATTGATGACAGACTTTCTACATTCTATTGCCCGAGTCATTGTGCTAAAAGTTTTTGTGTTCTAGAGTTATTATCAAAGAACAATTGCTTAACAGCAATCTTTCTAAACTCATGAATGTCTATTATTGAGGTAATCCCTTATTTTCTGTTTAGCATTCTGCAGTTGCTCCTCTCTTTGTTCTGTGGGATTCCCCATATTTTGCAATACTTTAGCAGTTGTCAGTCTCTCTAAATAATACTTGTTACTTCTGAACGATATCTCCCTGCCTTTTTTCACCCTATTTTTAATCTCCATTTTAATTTTATCCTACTCTGTAGCTATATTTTCAGAAGAAACTTCTATCTTTTCTAATAGCTCCTGTATGATTTCTACTTTCCATTCCGTAAATTCCTCTCTTTTCAGCAGATAAATAGGAAAGAGCCAGTGTCTCATTTTATTTCATTACCCTGTGTATTTATTTTACTTATTATTGGCACATGATCAGAAATAGTTATTTTGTGCATTTCAAGACCTTCAGTTAAATGCACATGTTCCTGTGAAATGTAAATTCTTTCTAGCCTAGCACAGTTTTTGTATCTTGGGGAATAATATGTATTGAATTCACATACCAAATAGTTTCATAAATTTCTTCAAAAATATACCTTTCTTTGTCACATTTTCCCTTCTGCACTCCCATGGAACATCTTCAGTGTTGCAGATCAAGTTTCAGTCCCCAGCTGTAAGTAATATTCCTTGCTGAAAGCTGATTATTTTTCCCAGAATTTTCTGAAGCTGTATTAGAACAATTTTTGGTGGAATACAAATACTTGCCAGTATAATCCTCCTCCCTTGCCAGTAACCCTTAGTACTACAAATGTACCAGTATTATCTTTTTTATCCTCTTCTATCAGTATTGGAGCTCCTATTACAATTAATATAAGTACTCTTCTTTTCCTTTGCCCCAGGTACTCCACTGAATAATGATCTTGAAAACCTTTCTTTATCAAATTCACATGCTCAGTTCTGTCCAAGTGTGTCTCCTATAGTATAGCTATTTGCACTCTACATTTTTAATATAGTTCACTCCTCTTTTTTTTTTGTATTTTCTGTGAGACTATTGGCATTTAAAGACATTACAGAAAGTATCATTTTCTTGAAAAGCTATTATTTACACCTTTTATGTATATGAGATTTTTTGTTAAATGTCTAGTTCCATTTGTTGTTACATGCATATACTGATTGGAAGGTTAATCTTTTATACAGTTGTTTCTTGTCCTCTTCATTTGAGCCTATGTCACATCTTACAAAACTTTTTGTTTTATTGAAAGCCCTAAAACAAAAAACAAACACACCCCTAATACCCCCCTAAAACCTATTACTTTAATAATAGCACAGAAAACTATGTACATATTCAAATGTTGAAGTTTTACCCTCCTAATAGGAACAAATGTTCCAAACTGACAGACTCACACACACACACACACATACACACACACACACACACACACACACACACACACACACACACACACACACACACAGACACACACTTGGCATAACCTAAAATAAAGGTTATCCATTCTAAGACATATGGTACAGCCTGTGCTTCTATTAAGTGCTGCATGGCTTTGTCTTATCTTTGTAATTCTCTCAGCTGGGAAAACACTTGAATACTTTCAGAAAAATGTTTCTCTAAGTCATTTCTCTTTATCAGATTGTCTCACAGAGATCTGAGAACCAGACACAAAGATGCCAAGCATGCATTTGTTTACTAGAAAAAAGCCTTCTAATATTCAATATTATTTTCATTTACTTGTTTTCTCTTAAAACTTGGTACTAGATTAAGCAAGGCCTTAACCAGTCATTTCCTTATGCAAGAATAAGGAAAGCACACTATTGTTTTCTTTTGTCATGCTCTTTTAACCAGATTTTCCTTCTTTTTTATTTCATTGCAGCACCTAAATTTCTTAAAACTGAACAAAGAGAAAGAGAGAAGTGAGAAAGAAAAAAGAAAAAGAAAAAAGAGCATCTATTTACATTAGTATCCCCATTACACTTAACATAACTGAGAAAACTTTACAGCATGCTAAGAAAATAATGCACTATTAAAATAGTACCATTAAGAAAAAAAAAATTTTACTTACAGTTAATTCTCTCCCTATTTTTCTGAACATTAATGACATGAAGTAGGGCATATGCGTTAAAGTCTCCTGCAAGTTTAACAAAGACCAAACAGTCCAATATTTCAGATTTTCTTGTTCTGTCATATCTCATAAATATAATTATTGCTTTGTAATCTCATATTTTTCATTTTCCAAGTTACTGGTTTTATTCTGTGAACATTAATGACATGAAGTAGGCATATGCTTTAGAGTCTCCTACAAGCTTAATAAAGTCCAAGAAAGGCCAATATTTCCAGGTTTTTTTGTTCTGCCTTGTTTCACAAATATATTTTTTGCTCTGTAATCCCACATTTGTCAACGTCCAAATTACTGGTTTCATTTCTGCTCATCTTCATCTCCCAGATCCTGTCTCTACTTAATTTCCAATGTACTCTCTATTCTTCTTGTCAACTCTTGTATTTTTTTCCTTCTGTCAAGCAGTTTCTGTTGAAACATTGGACTGGCACAGTCTCTCTGTGGTCTTAATTACCAGAAAAACAAGAAGCAGAATCTCCTTCTGTTTCACAGTTCACTTTTTGTTGGACAAAGTTTTGTATTTCTTCCTTAGCATGTATTTCATCAAAAAATAATTTTGTCCCTCCAGGAAAAAATATTTTGAAGATAGCTGGGTACAGCAGTTTGAATCTCATGTCTGGTTCTTGACATTCCCTGAGTAATGGAATATATGTACTCCTCTTCTGTCTGGTGTACAATGAGTAGTCATTCTCCACAAACACTCTGCTGTCTCCCACTTTTAGTGCTTTATCCTTCTAGCACAGACTTGTCAGAATCAACTCCTTCTGCTGGTAAGATTGCATCTTTACTGTTAAAGGTCTAGGTTGCTTTCTAATAGCAAGGTTTGGAACAGACACATGATGTGCCCTTTCAATTAAAAATTCCTGTTGTGGAATATCAGTCTACTTGCTTATTTGTGCTTTCATAGAACTAATACAATCTGTTCCTTACAGCTTCTTTGGTACAGCAGAAAATCTCAGGTTTTCCCTATATTCTCTGTTCTCTAATAATATTATTTTTTTAAAGTTCTCTTCTTGTGCAGTCTCATATTTAGCCAGCCTTTTCTTCATTTTAACCTCTGAGTTTTGTGTTTTATCACCATATCTGAATATCTATTTAATGCTTTTTCCATTTTTTTCTAGCATTTTTGTTTGAGTTGATATACTCCATCAACGCTTCATTTATTTTAATCAGGTCTGTGTGCAATTGCCTTATACTTTCCTCTAGGTTACTGGAAGTCATGTCTGGCACTTTCATTGCTTTTTGTTGAACAGCTGCAGTACTTTTCCCAGTCAGTGTTTCTTCATCACCTTTTGTAGCTGATTTTCCTTTAGGTCCTCTGTATTTCTTTTTTCATGGCATCCAGGCAGTGCACTTACTAACCAGTTACTGAAATTTACCCAGAAATTTAGGTCCACCAGTTTTCTCTGCTAAGTTTCTGTTTTCACACTGCAAGAGCTAGAATTAAGCTGTTACTCAAAGTGCAGCCATCTTGGAAGTCTGAGTAGTTAAACTGACTTTAACCAGTTACTAACAATAGGTTCGTAGGCAACATTTTAAGCCACAATCCCCTTTGAAAGGTGAGAATCAAATACTGTACTTTGTTTCTGTGAGGTAAATACCGGAACTGTTACGTAAAACCTCATCCCTTAACTAACAATGTAGTGATACTGACAAATGAGGATAAGGCAATCATTAGTATGAAATTTGGGGATGGTATAGTGTTTTGTCTACTGTTAAGTAAACAGCTATACTAAGGGACTTTTCTTGTTAATACACATTATTGCAGTAGTTTATTGAACATTTTCTCAAATTACTTTTATTTTCATACAGTCCTACAGCAGATGCTTTATGTATGTAGTGACCATTTTACACATAGGGCAGTTGCTGGAGACTGGCAGACCAAACATAGCTAGTGTTAGCCAGTGTGTAATAGTAATTATAGTTCACCATAAACAGGGATGTATTGGTGTATCAGAAATATGATGTGTTTATAGGAGTTTTCCTAGAATTACACTGAACTAGTCACTCCATTTTCTCGTTGGAACATTTCTTCCTGAAATATAAGAATTTGCAATGGGTATTTTCCTGATTTAATTAATATGTTTTTATATATTACCATGATTGTTGTCTTAGAAGTGCTTTCCTAGCAATCACTGGGTAGGTTATGGAGCTTGGTTTGCAGGACAATAACACTTAGGTAGTTTAGCTATTTTGCAATGATTACAAAGATGAATGTCCAATGTTCTCAGGCTGTGATTCCTGATTAGGGCCTGCCTACTTTTAAGAAATCTTCATTTTTTTTGTCCTTGCCTTTCTGGGAAAATGGGGATGTCAGCATTCTTCCATTTAGATTAATGTTTGGGATTCCAGATATAAGCTGACACAACATGTATTCCCCAATTATCTACAGATCTACCATTAGCTTGTTGTCAATCTATTAAGTATATTAGTAAAGGTATTAGTTTGCAATCCTGTGTTGATTGTGCATTTAGGAAGGGTATGACTTTGATATTTATTCCCAGACTCTTCACCTGCTCTTGAAGGAAGAATATCCAATAAGAAAGGAACTTACCTGAGTATTTTAGGTAATCCAAAACTTGTAAGTTTCATTTAATTGTTAACCCTGAATAGTTGTGAAGCCCTTAATCACTGTTGCTATTTTTACAAGTTAATCTCTTCAGATTCCACCTTTGTTTTTAAAACCACACACAAGTCTAATATAGTCTTGTTTATTTGTTTAAATATGATTGCTGCTATGTTAGAAATAATGTTGTTTAAAAAGAATAAGAAGCATGGAAAAACATTCATTTTAATGATTGCAACCCTTGCCTAAGATTAAACTGCAAGTCTGGCCTTCTTTTAAGGTCATTGTTTATATTTTCCAGTGGATTGATGACAGTTTACAAACAAACAAAAAAAGTATGATCTTTGTAGTACCTTATTCCAAGATACTTAATAGACTGCCAAATTACCTAGTTTTCTTAGGTTCAGAAAGGGTCCTCAGTTTCTTAGTGGCCATAATCTAAATTTTTGTGAATGTATTTTATCGTTTGATACTTTGCTATAGTCCTTAATTATATTTGGCAGGACGAGTAGAATAACATGATTTTCCAAAAAAACAAGACTATCATTGGCAAAAACTGTGACTTTCAGTTCGATTAAATGCAATCTCCAATGAGAGGATGATTTTTTAATGTGATAGGGACATTGATGGAAGGCTGAATAGATATGATAAGACAGGGTGGCCTTTCTTGATGCTCATTAGAATATGCATATAATGTAAGGTCAGTCCATACATTTGCAGTTTAATCAAACTAGAGTTAGTTTGACTGTATAGGTTCCATTGGTTTGGGCTCCACAGGGAGTTTTGCTGACATCTGTTTAATCAACTCATTTGGTCAACTGAACAGATAGTCGACAGCTGTGCAAGATCAGCAATCCCCAGGTAGGGGAATATTCCCTTTCCCTGGGGATTGTGTGATCTTGGAGTTAGTATATATAATTAGCAGTGGGTGTGGGGGATACAACCCCCCCCCCCACATGGGACAATGCTGTTTATAGTTTTTTTGGAAGTAATATTTGCATGTGCTAAAAAGCAACCTCAGATCATGTGTACTAGGAAATCAACATTTTCATTTTCAACAGAGAGTGGTTTACCTTTAGGATGTCAACATTCATGTTAGTTGACCAACTGAAGGTAAATTGATTATATATATACCAGGAAAGGTTAACTTTGTTTAAGAGCATCATGATAAAAGATATCAGCTGTGGCTAATGCAAAAAGAAAAAATGCCTCTTTATTTTATTTGCATATATTTTACTATGCCAGTAATTCAAAAGTGTTATTATTATCCTGCATTTGTCAATCAGATATAGAGCCATCTTGGAAGAAAGAGATGAGGAACTGTGCATAGTTATAGTTGTTAAAATATCTGACACTATCTTGATGCCAATATTTGTGAGATAATTGTATAAATTTTAATCACTGTTAAGTCATATCCAGAATTTAGTGTGAAAATGGTAGAAGCCTTTCTCATATTTAGGTCATGTCTCCCATGTACTTGGATGTACTTATAAAGACTAAACAGTATTGGTCTAATCTGATATTATAGAAATAGCCTGTATAACCATCAAGACGAGGTGCTTTAGCTATCTTTAGTCAGTGTCACTTACCACCTCCTTATTGTTATCTTTGCTATAACTTGTGGGTTTTTCCCCCAGATCACTAAGGGTGACACCTTTATCATTTTTCAGATACTCCAAAAGTTTTATCATTTATTTATCTAGGAATTTGTTTATTTTTCTTGCCAAGAGAATGTCTGACTATACAACAGCAACCTTTCTACAGATGCCCAGAGAGAAAGGCTCCTCAAAACAAATTTCAGAACAGATAATTTTAATACTGAACCACAAAAGTAAATCACAATACTGATAATAGTCATACATATAATAAAATGGTAAGAAATAGTTAATTTGTTGTAAAGCTGGTGTTCTAAGTAAAGTTTTGAGAGCAGAAAGAATTGAAAAATAGTGAGGTTAGTTATACTAATACTAGGTTTAACATTGGTTGAGAAGAAAGACCGCAAGGGAAAGAAAAGTACAGAAGGAGTAAGAAAACATTTTGGAATGAAAGCTAAGAAAAAGAAAAGAAAATTAAATATTGGGAAAAGAAAGGTAATAGGATTTTCCTGATGATATGCAATTTATAAATAAGCAGCCTAAACAGGCATTTTATAGAATGTGTTAGTGAGTTGGTGGGTCTACATTACCCTGGTGTGGGACAGCAGCTTAATCAAAAGTCTACCAGGTGTTGCTTTAGTTTAGATTTAAAGCCTGATATGTCTATTTATTTTGGAGGAAGAAGAATGTTTTGTCAGAGCGTGGAGGCATGGCACTACTGGTTGATTTAATGGTGACCAAAGTGTGGAGACATGGCACTATCAGCTGATATACTGGTGACCAGAGTGTGAAGGCATGCCACTACTGGCAGATTTAGTGGTGATCAGAGTGTGGAGACACAGCACTGCCAGTTGATTTACAAGTGACTAGAGTATGAAGACACAACACTACTGGTCGGTTTACTTGTGACCAGAGTGTGGGGACAGGGCACTACTGTAGATTTCAGTGGTGATCAGAGTGTGGAGACATGGTACCATCAGTTGATTTACTAGTGACTAGAGTGTGGAGACACAACACTACTGGTCAGTTTACTGGTGACCAGAGTGTGGAGACACAGCACTATCAGTGGATTTACTGATGACCAGAGTGTGAAGACATGGCACTACTTGTCAATTTACTGGTGACCAGAGTGTGAAGATGTGACACTATCAGTTGATTTATTGGTGACCAGAGTGTGGAGATATGGCACTACTTATCAATTTACTGGTGACCAGAGTGTCGAGATGTGGCACTATTGGTTGATTTACTGGTGACCAGAGTGTGGAGACATGGCACTACTGGTAGATTTACTGGTGACTAGAGTGTGATATGGCACTATAAGTGGATTTACTGGTGACCAGAGTGTGGAGATAACACTACTGGTTGATTTACTGGGGGACATTAGAAGTCTTTCACTAGACTGTGACTCTCTAGTTGGTGAATAATTCTGAAGAATGTTCTTTAGACAGGGGCAATTTTTTAGGATGGAGATAAAATATGAACTGTGAGTAGTTATGAGAATATTATTTAGTATGTTAACTTAATCCAATGCAATTGTTTTAGGGCCACAGAGTGAGGAGTCATGTAGGAGTACCTTGCAGTGAATTTTGCTACTTTAGTGCAGCATGCCTCTCAATTTTTGTGTAGTTTGCATTTTAATGAATATTGCTAATGCATACAGGACTAATGGAAGGATGCGGTGTGAAACAATGGGGGAATTCAGTAAAGCCTACATGAACGTATTTGCCATGTAGGCATAGCGGCATGGTGCTTACATGGAAGTGAGCAGATGTGCGATCAAGTAAGTGGAGCTGTGGAGCATGCACGAGCGTGCGAACACGGAAGTGTCCATGGCATGCAAATCACCTCATAAGCATGTGAAATGCATGCAAATGAGGTAGGTAGAGTGATCCAACAAGCGGATAGGCAGTAGTGCAGACCCTGTGTTGGTGTTCATAATGTACATGTAAAAATTCCATGTACAGGGTGTAAAAATGACATCAGGCCTGTAAATGTGTACTGACAGTGGCAGAAATAGCATAGAGGGCACAGATATACACAAACCTAACCACCATGTGTCCAAAACCATATGGAAAATAATATAAAATAATTTTATTTTTTTTTAATACCCTGGGTATGTTTGCGCAGTGTGCCGCAGTGTGGAAACACGCTGTTATGGAAAAAAAATATAAAAGGATCGTAAAAAACAGAATTTGTGAGTATGTAACAGTAATGCATTATAGGACCCTGCGTGGAGCATGTACAATGTTAAACTGCTGTGGTTGCTAATGAGGCAGGGCCTAAAACAGTGTAGTTTCCAGGTACTATGCACGGATCTGTATGCAAATGAGCTGGGGTTACTGAATAGCACAAATGGGAATCTGTGTCCACAGATTCCATCCGTGTAGGCACAGAACCATTTTGGTGTCCACAGAAGAGGTAGCTGACATCAAAAGGGGCTGTGTCCGCAAACATTTAAGCTCATTGGAACTCAGTGTGGTGCCTGTTTGCATGGTGCACCACTGAGCTGAGCAGGGAGGCATGTACACTGACTACTAAGCTGTGTTTACTTCTGAGGCTCATGTTTTATCATATTTGCGTGTCTGTGCCATGCACCACCATGCTGAGCATGACCTTCCATGGAGGTCTGTCTACTTACTGCTAAACTTTGTTTATCTTTGCAGCATGGATTTGCTGGGCATGCCATAGTGCTCAGCAAGGAAGGCTGCCAAAAAAAAAAAAAAAAAAAAGAATTGGCTGAGAAAGCCAATGATATATTAATTACTGATGAGCCCTGTTTCACTTAAACTAGGACCATTAAAGCCCTTAATGATGCACTTGGCAGGTGGAATACATCATAAGTAGCCAACCACACAGGCTACACTTACAGCAGAGAACTATAAAGGTTCCATACACCCTACAATCTGATTTTTCCCCCATACTCTGCACCACTGGAGTACAGACATGGGAATTTTAACTGAGAGAATGCTAGGGGCTACTGCAGGTCTGCTACATATATATGTGCTAGATGCTGAGGTCAATGAGCTGATGCTGATGCTGACCATAGGCCTAGACTGAGAAGGTCAAGAGTGTTCAGGCCCAGGGTAACCTACCAGGAGCTACATGAGTTGGAGATTGTAGAGCACTACAGGGTGGATAGGGACATACTACAAAAACTCACTGACCTCTGCCGACCTCAACTCAGACCCAGAGCCAGCAGAGGAGAACCCATCCCAGTGGAAAAAAAGGTATGTGTAGCCCTTTGGATACTAGCAACAGGTACTTTCCAAAGACTGAATGGGGACATGATGTGGGTCTCACAGGCATCTGCTTTCAGGGTAATCCACCAGTTCATGGATACCATGCTACCGCATGCTAGTAAGCACATTTATTTTTCCCAACACCCCTGAGGAGAGTGCCAGTAGTATGCAACTCTTTTACCGTGTAGCACACTAACCTGAGGTACTGGGTGTCATAGATTGCACTCATGTACACATAAAGGTACCACCTGGTGGAGAGGGTAGAATCTACATCAACCACAAGGGGGACCATCCCATCAACTGCCAGGTCATGTGCAATGCCCAGGCATTATCATGAATGCGTGTGTTAGCAGCCCTGGCAGTTATCATGACTGCCATATCTGGCATGCATCATAGCTATACCAGATGTTTGCTGGGGTGGGGCATTCCAATGGCCATTTACTTGGGGATGCTGGTGACGCACTGGAACCATGGATGATGACACTCATCAGAAATGCACACCCAACCACCAAAGAATGCCATAATGAGGCACACATACAAACTAGGAACATCATAGAGCATGTGTTTGGAATGTTGAAGTTACAGTTTTGGTGCCTCGATATATCTGGTGGAGCCCTGCAGTACTCTCCAGCCACATGTGCACAGATGTTCACAGTATGTGCCATGCTACACAATATGATCCTGCAGAAGCAGCTACAGCAGGGTCAGCAAAGAGAAGGGATGCACAGCCTCCCACCAGTGCCTACATCACCACATCCACACACCAACAGAGGGAGTCAGAGGAAGAACCCCCCTGTCCTTGAAGGCAGATGTAGGTGTGCCCGATATGCCCTAGCCTTGGCCAAGAGACAATGCATATCACATGCACTGACAACCTAGGGCCCTAGGGACTGACACCTTACTCTGACTCGCATACATATTAGAAAAAATGATGCCAGCCAGTCCACACAACCTGTACCTCACCATGTATTGGCTGTGGACTGCATACAACAGAGTAAGCTTCGAACTACAAGTCTGTCAACTGCTGCATTTACAAGGTAAATCACTCTCCTATACACCACTTGTAATGGGTACTACAATATGGCAGCATATGTATGGACCTGCTTCATGCATGCAAGGGAATATAGTGGGTTATATATAGTGGGCTACTGGACTACTTGCAGAGATATATACTGAGCTATTAGGTTACTTCTACAGATCTAACAGCCACTTGGGACAACAGGCACTCTGTTCACTAGTATGTGCCCCATAATATCCACTAGGCTACATGGCTGGAAACTCCATGACATTATTCCAGGGAGATGCCAAACAATGCGGTCACAGGACAGTCACACCACTGTCTATGCCAGCAGAACATAGGCTGGTCATCTCCCACCCCAAACACATCAGTTTCCCCATACAACTACTGTAACAGTAAGTCTGCAATGACATACCAGCAGACCAGACAATTCCGGTATGTTGTATATAGTGTGAGGAATGAAACCCCTTTGGCTGATGACAGGTATGGCTGACTGGGCCAAGGACAGTAGCATGGGTGATGGTGCTGATGGTTCAAATCTGGCAGCATCCGACATATTTTGCATGTGAGGCACTCATATGATGGTATTCCCACAGACTGTCATAACCTCTCAATCTGTTACTGTAAGACAGCTGGCAAAGCCAGAGTCAATGGGGGCACAAAGGGCCATACCTACAGAAAGACATTATACATGCTCTGAGTAACCCTAGCAGGTGGCTAGTATAACAGCAGAATGCAATAGGTCAGATTAGCTGCAGGATGTAAAAGCCATCACTTAAATGTGTCAGTAGTTACAACAAGTCAATGACTGCTGTTTACAGTATAGTACCGGAAAACCACAAATGTATGAGGAACACAGCAGACATATGGGTAAAATGCTGGACATTCTGCAAAAACATGTACAGGGAGAGGTATGCAGACTATCACCCTTTGTGTGGTGTTACACCCCCCCCCACCAATCAAATCATACCTCTCAACCTCTTAGAGCAGAAAATCTGGTCAAAGCCATGAATAAACGTGGGACCAATTCCCACAACTAGGGACAGGTTTTAAATAGTTGCTCCTACAAATGTAGAATGCTGATAGAATAACAGGTACTGGATTAGCATGAATCTCCTGGTGTGTATGGAGTCTGAAACTCAAATGTCTGTCATTAATTATTGATGTCAATCTTCACTGATTTGCTACTAATTTCCAGAAAACCACAGTGTTATGTGAAATGGACCAAAAATATGAGGCAAACTTCTGGTTGTGAGGTATGAGTCACATATTAAGGTCAGCAAACAGCAGGGGAATGCTTGGACAATATCAGGGAACTGCAGTACTGTGGTAACTGGTGCAGCAGCCAATGGCCTGCAGCACACATAATCCCGGACTGGAGTACAGGTAGCTCTGGCCTGGAGTCACCTTGTCAGTACTGACAATCACACTGGGCATGCTCCTACACTTAGCTAACTTGAGTCCAAGTCTGTTGCTTCTGTCGCACAAAGACCTGCTATTTGGGAATATGTCTGTACATACATACAGCTACATATACATACATCTACATATACATATCTGTCTATCCCTATCCCCCTCATGCTTGATTAGTGTCTCTGTCAGTATATGGCATATATATATATATATATATATATATATATATATATATATATATATATATATATGTGTGTGTGTGTGTGTGTGTGTGTATATATATATATATATATATATATATGATAAGATGTACATATAACTATATAAAGTACAATGATACGTAGACTCCCCATATATATCTACATACCACATTTACATAAAGTACACACACAACAACATTTAAGGAGACATCACTGTTATGCACATTTATATAGATATGATGGGTGGGGATGTATGAATGTCTCCACATACCCCAGAATGCTGGGGTTATCTGCACATAGACATCACAACAGTTGTCCAGTGGAACCAGACCAAGGCCACAACAGTACATTATCCACTCACCCACAGACTTCTGTGCCTGCAGTCTGTCACGCTGTAGACAGACGCAGGTACGCAAGTGGTGTAATGTACAATGGGTGCAATGCATGCCTTGGGCAGGCCATATTATCCCTGGCCACAAGTCTGCTTGTCAAATTGCAAAAAACACATATGTCCAGATAGGTAAGTGTACACACATAGCAGGGATATTACCAGGTATCCCCTCTAGATACAATAACAGTACCAAGCAGTATTACTCTGCAGACTACACATGCTGTCTAACAGAAGGCCACTTTGTGTACTCCACAAGTACTGTGTCTGCAGCAATATATAGAACAGATATAACCTATGGCATGTGCGATAAGTACTGTGAGCTGTAGTGTGTAATACTAGATAGGTAGGAGTTCTAATCTCACATCATCCAACTCTGTGCATGTGTGTCAATATATCACCTCACAGCAGTATGGACATGCCCATATGGTCTATCTCTGTGCAGTGGATTGCATTTTGTGGCCCTGTGACTGGCTGCTGGCCTCTAAAGTCCCTCCTCTACAAGGCCTGCTGATGTCATACACCTTAAGAGCACCGGCTGACAATTTAGTAACAGCTAAACACCATGGTGCATGTGATAAGTACTGCAAGCTATAGCGCATGCTACTAGATAGGTAGGGGTTCTAATCTCACATCAGCCAAGGTGTGTGTTTGTGTGTGTGTGTGTGTGTGTGTGTGTGTGTGTGTGTGTGTGTGTGTGTGTGTGTGTGTGTGTGTGTCTGTGTGTGTAAATATATCACCATGCAGCACTTCAGGCAAGGCTGCATGGGCTATCTCTGTGTAGTGGTTATGCATTTTATGACCTGTGACTAGCTGGCTGGCCTCAACATTGGCCTCCTTTACAAGGACTGCTGATGTCATCCACCTTAAAGTGCTGGCTGACACTCTGATATCCGATAAACTTCATTGAGCATGTGATACATACTGCAAGCTATAGTGTGTATTACTAGATAGGTAGGTAGGGATTCTAATCTCACAGCATCCAACTTGTGTGTGTATAAACATATCTCCTTGCAGCAGTTGAAACATGGCCATCTGGCCTATCTCTGTGCATTGGTTATGCATTTTATGGCCCTGTGGGTAGCCACTGGCCCTAAATCGCCTTCATCTACATAAGCATAATTGATGTCCACCACCATCTAGATATGTATGTGCAGCATACCCAGGTGATATGTATCAAGGGTAGCAGACCTTGTCACAGGGTATGAAAGCATGATGACGCTGACTGTCTCCATTACCCCTAACGCACTGTTCTACACATATGCACCTACAGAGCCATGCACGTATATTGGCATACCTTGCTGATGCCATATTTCTGTTGTGCTGCTTTGCCATCCAGTGTAGCTGTATTGTTGCCATGTGTCCATAGTTCCCCCTTGCAGCACTAGAGACATGGCCATCCAGCCTATCTCTGTGCATTGGTTATCCATTTTATGGCCCTGTGGGTAGCTGCTGGCCCTAAATTGCCCTCATCTACATAAACATAATTGATGTCTGCCACCATCAAGATTTGTACATGCAGCATACCCAGGTGATATGTATCAAGGGTAGCAGACCTTGTCACAGGGTATGAAAGCATGATGATGCTGACTGTCCCCATTGCCCCTGACACACTCTTCTATACATATACATCTAGGCATCTAGGGAGCCATGCATGTATACTGGCATACCTTGCTGATGCCAAATTTCTGCTGTGCTGCCTTGCCATCCTGGGCTGTTGTATTGCCACCATGTGTCCATAGTTGAACTGCTCAGACTCCTGGGACACAAACATACACAGGTCTGTGACACAGCTGTCATTCTGTAACACTACCACCAGTGTACCAACAGGCTACAAAGATACACAAAGTTGCATGTGTATAGAAGACACATGCCAGCATGCAGTATCTGTCGTGGCCCACAACAACTACCATGGCATAACACTACTGCACTACACAAACATATGTACAGTAATATAGTCACCCTGTGGATCAGACACATTTGCAGGTCCCTGCATCAATGGCTTGGATGGCAGGGATGTGGCACAGGTATCATCACATGCACAGGGTGTGGTGTGGAGGTGTTAGAGGCCTAGGCTGTGCCGAACAGTTGACAGCAGGCTTTGGCTTGAGTTTGAGTAGAACTGCATTTGGCTGAGTTTGAGCCTTTGTCTTCCCATTAATTATGGCTTTGTCCTGATGTCTTACTGTAAGAGATTGAGAGGTATGTTAGGCACAGCTCTCAACCAGACAGGGATGAATGTCCATGAAACAGGGACTTAGACAGAGTACATCAGGGACATTCAGGGACACTTTTACAATGTTAGATCTATTTATGTGTGACATTGACAGCCTGAGAGGAGGTGAATTACAGTACATTGTTTGATGTTACAGGAGTGTACACCCTTACTTAGTGGCACTGCATCTTATATGTAATTCACTATCTTTAGTACAACAGGTGACCGTTGTAGGAGGGATTGACAGGGACAGAGCAGAGATGTAATTCAAAGCAGAGACAGTTGAGAGGCATGCCTGTAGGTGTTGGACAGCAGAGTATCACTGACATGCAAATATCATAGATCTAATACAAGCCTACTGTTGTAATCCCTATTCCCCATACCTCCATCCTCCCACCTGCATCCCATTTTATGGAGAAATCTAGTACATACCTGGTAGAGTGATGTATTCCTTTTCTTGAAGCATTCCTCTGCAAATATTTTGCATGTATGCTGTCTGTGTGAGTAAAACCACATACAAACCTGATCCCCATAAGCAGTTGCTTGTCTTTTTTAGGTAATGTTCATTAACAGGTAATTGCCTCTGCACCAACCTGTGGCTCAGAATTACTAATTGCATCCAAAACAGCTGAACTGCACTATCATTAGTCAATGACATGGCACCACAGTGCAATATATGAGGCCTTCATCTAGGCCTTGGTCCCCTTCTTAGTTTTCGAGATGGACATTACTGAGGTGTGGAGACTACAGCATTACTGAGGGTAAGCACAAATACTGACCACTGTAGAGACGTATGAAGTATGTCCATAGTTTTGCCTCATATACTTGGTCAGTATCCCATGATAGTGTGGTCATCTGGCAGTTCACTGGCCAATATTGTGGGTTGAGGTCAGTAAGGGGAGAGAGACATGTGAGTGTCACACTTCATATCCATCATAATATGCATGCTAATGTGGTAGCTGCTATTTTATCAACTTACTATCTTTGTAGGGGTAAACTGTGAAACATGTCCCTATCTCTGGGTCTTTGCCTCCACCTGTTATAAGGGGTTGGGAGTTATGGTCAGTCTGTTGCAGCTACCATAACATACAGCTGTGTATGCTCCAGACAACAGCTGCTGCTGCAGCCTAGGACACATGGGGGGAGTTTGAACACTTTGTAGGCCAGCAAGCTGTATGTGTAAATGTAGCAGCAGTGGCAGCCCTGTCATTACAGCAGAGCCAGGGTAAGGGAATTCTTTACAGTCTAATCGAGACATGTGCCTAAGGTACATCTGTTATGCAACAGTGCCAATAGCAGAGTAGTAGGCAACATATAGTTAGGCTATACTACCCCTACCTGCAGGCCTTTGACTTGCAAAACTGGGTAGCAGATAATTCAGTAGCAGTAACCTATGGGGATTAAAACTGTATGACTCAGTCATTACTTGCTGTCTTCACAACAATGTAATCGAAGTGCAACACACTGGATTCAAACTGAGGACTGCGTGTGGCAAAATGTACTGTATGCAAGGAATTTAATAGACTGAACTACTGAGTCAGTGCTGCAGCAGGTGTATTTGCCAGATATATATGCAGACATACAAGCTGTGAAACACGTCTGCATCCATCAGTATGTGAATGGCTTTCAGAGGCAGTTGTTCTGCAGCAGGGTCCCAGTTGAACATATGTACTGTGCCACTGATGCCTTAGCAGGTGTGTTTTAAAGATGTTGGAGATAAAAGGGAACATTTACCTGCTATCCCAGGCCTCACTTCCTGCCATTATTATTTATTTGGCTATCTACTGATGTATTTTTGCATCAGAGTCCCAGGTACACTCCCATGTTTCCCATTAGGCATAATTTCAGTCTGTCAGTGGCAATCAGTATGATTTGCTGGAAACAGCTGTTTTAATTAAGGTCTGTGGGGCATAGTGGGTTAGTGCACTAGGTTGTAGTTGGCAAGGGCCTTGGTTCGAAACATGGCAGAGGTGATTATTTTGTACATGTGCCTATCACTGTGAGGAAACACATAAGATCATTAAGGCACATTAAAGATCATTTAAGCAGATTTGTGTGATGCATCTCAGCGTTTCACTTAGCTCCCTGCAAACCTGCTCTAAAAAATTAAAAAGAAAAGAAAAAGGGGGTGATAGGACAGTGGCAAAATGGGGCAAGCAGGGGAAAATCATAGTGAAAGGCAAGTAGGGATGTGCAGTAAGGATGTGGGAAAGAACCATAGCTTTCCATTTCTTATACAGTAACAGCTGTGCATTTTGACGGATTTCGTGGATGAATTTGGACTCTCAAACCCAGAGATAGGGGTGGGGACAACATAAATGTGTTGTTAAGCCAATTGGACCAAATTAGTTGTGTCCAGTGGACACATGTGTGAAATGGAGAGCTATGTATGGGGCAATAATTTTGCGTGACAGGTGCCCTTTTTTTTTTTTTTTTTTTTTTTTTTATAAGGAGAGAGTGGAATGTGGGGGAAGGGATATAGGTACATGTGGGGAGGTAAGTTGGGTAGGAGAGGATGCAATTGCAGACTGACAAGACAGTAGACAGGCGTGGTGTGTGACACATGAGGGAGATAAACACCTTTGAGGGGGAGGGTGCTGTAGAATCTGAGATGCATGTGCATCCAGACAGCAGCAGCATGACTGATATCCCCACCCATGGGCAGTTGACACTGCTGCTTCACTGTCCCAAAGATAGCTGTGCTGGAGGCTAGGCACCAGGGCCAGCTGGCCCCACCAGGTTGTCCAGTCTGCCCTCAATCTGGCACAGGTGACATTCATAGCTCCTGTGAATGATCCTGCACACCATGGCCAGCAGTTGATCTTGGGTGACTACTGCCCCTCTGCAACCGCTCCTGGGGGTCAGGCCCGATCCCTGAGGCATTTCCACCCAAAGGTGGTGCAGGGCCAGTAGACAGAGCACCACCGTCCTGGTTCCAGACATGCCAGGACCCATGTCACAGCTGGCTGAGGTAGGGTAGTTGGATCAGCAGGAACCAGCCTATCTTGTCGTGATGTGGTGATGGAGGTATAGCAATAAGTATAGGTTAGCTATGAACAAAACCATTGTTAGTAATAACAGCATGCCAGAACATTGGAAATAACCCCATTACATTTCAATGCATATTATGTGAAACACAACAATACATAACAGAGCAGTCAGTACATTAACAGTATGCCAGTAACAGTTATGACATAAGGCCAACAGAATGGGTAATTCAACAAGATATGTTAATATGCAGCCATTTTAATACATAAAAATAATAAAACACATACCCCAAAATAAAGTTTAATGTAACAACATATGGTAATAGTAAACCATAACCAATGTATAACAATAATACATATATGAAGATAAGGGGTGGGGAGAAGGATAAATATAGTCCATTACTACCATTATAGGCTATATAGTTGACAACAGTACTGCTATCTACTCTACAGGTCTGTCCTTTCTTTATGTGTAAAAGTGCCCTATAGCTGCTGTAGCATGTACGTTCCTCTCAAGCTATCCACGAGACAGTATGGGCCAAGCAGTAACAACTGCAGATACACAACTACACAGAACACTTGCACATCAGGTGTACCTATATAACTACCATGATGTACTGTGGGCTGATGTAGTGATACATTGCTATTTACATAATCATGTCAATGATAAATCTGTGACAGAGGGATTACGCACTAGTAATTACATTATGTGACAGTATGACACTGGAGAGACATGTATGTATACGGTACAGAGAGTAAACAACTATCATGCCTTGCTTAGCAGGCATGGGGATAGAACCCAATAGCAGTGACTGCAGAGGACATCTGCATGGAATGTATTAATTGACTGCAGCAATCTTTAACAGGCACTCCAGGCATACAGCCATACCAAAGATTACACATTTTATTTCTATTATTTTATTTTATTATTATTATACTTATTTCCTTTATTTTACGCTGTATTTTCACATTCCTGGTAATGATTGTAACAGTCTATGACATCTAAACACACTATTATTCACTCATAATATGAGCTACCTCACCCATTTACTTGTAGTTCCTGTGGAGAGAATATCTGTAAACATTATGTGACTGATACTGTAATATTTAGTGCTACATAGCACTGGATTCGAACCCTGGTCTCTGAGTGACAAAATGTACTTCATACAGAGCATTTAGCAAGCTGAGCTACTGAGTTACTGCTGATTGCGAAGCGACTGATATTTGCTAGAGCTCACCTGGAACCAAAATATGACCTGGTAATAGTAGTACAGTTTTATACTAGACTGCAGTGGCAGTTGAACACATGCATGAAATTCAAGCATGACAGAGATACTAGGTAACCTATAAATTACGGGTCTATATTATATCACCGAATGCTTAAAAGAGCGAACGGTGATTAATTGACCCTATGTAAGAGAAAGCTTACAATATCGAACTGTCAGAACAGCTCCAACCAAAAAAAAAAAATGAAAACAACTTAAAACATTATATTAAGTGGGGGGCTTCGCCCCCACCCCCCCTTACTTAAATATACCAACTCTGAGACCACACTACAGTGCCAAAAATGGCAAAGTACCAAAGCGGCCAAGAGAATTCTTTCCCAGGGGAAGAATTCACTTAAATGCCGCTTCAATATTTTGCCATTTCAGTCTTTTATGTTCGACCAAGACACATTCGAAAGAATGCATCTTTGGTCTTGTAATATAAATCCTAAATTACTACATAGAATGCAGGTGTACACAATATATTGGTAGTGTGTTGAAATATCTTTGAAGTCAACAAACAATATCTGATTATGGGTTATTATTTGCAGTCTACAACTATTACACTGTTATACCTGACTGCAGCACTGTGCCTCACAGCCTGAATTCATATAGTTGACATGCAATGGTGAAAACAAGACAGTGTTGATGTACATAATTTACCTTGGTGTTATTGCTTTTGATTCATGTGCTGTTGCAGAACAGTTGTCATAATTCATTTCTTACAAAACAGCTCTGAATCTACACTTATTGCACAACAGACTTTATTAGATATACCATCATACAGGTTACTGATATTATTTCATGTTTTTATTGCAAAACAGTTGTCATAATTGATTTCTTGCAAAACATCCCTAATTCCACACTTATTGCCAACAGACTTTATTAGAGATACCTTCATGCTGTTGTTGGTATAGTTTTGAGTTTTTTATTGTACAGCAGTTGTCATTATGTAGGTGTTGGAATACAGTTGTGATTCCACAGTTATTGCACTACAAACTTTATTGCATATACTTTATTATGGTTAATTCTTTAGTCTTCCCTGCTTCTGGCACTACAGTTGGCAGTATGCACTTATTGCAGTACAGTTGTAAGTCCTCATTCATTGCAATATAATCTTTACTGTATATTCCTAATCACAGTTAATGTTTTACTCTTTCTTGTTGGTTTGACTATACATAGCAAAATACATCTGTATTCATCACGCTCACAGTGCATCCTGGCCAAGGGCCCAGCATCTGCCTCAATGTTGCCAGCCTTCTCCTCTGCAGCTGTTGGTTGAGAAGCACAACATTATGCAAACCAGTTTATCACACATTCAAATTAAGCATTGGTGAAACAAATGTAAAATTACTTATAAGATTGTGGGGCATTCCCTGCCTGAGCTTCTCGGACCCAGGTGTCCAAGAGATCCCTCTTCCTACACTTCAGGTCATCATGGTGGTGACGAACCTGCTCACCTGTGCAGGGGATACCTGTCACACTGGTAAGTTTCACCTTGCACTCTGAGCCCTGGAACCCTCCCCGCAGCAGCCGGTCATCATGGTTTTTCACCAGGAGTCCAACCATGACTCTGGACTCCTGAATGCCCCAACACTTTGCCTGGAAAAGCACACCCTATCCAATGCCAGCTATAGTCACTACACAGGTAGAACTCCAACAGATTATGCTGTATTCCTGCTTAGTGAGCTTAATATAGCCTGTTTCCCACCCTTAAATGCCATTGGGCAACATTTAAAAATGTGGTGCATCACATAGCACCACGCAAACCAGCTCATCCCAGCCAATTCATGCTTAGCAGTGCTTCGCAATGTGTAAACTAGCCAAGTGCTGCCAAGCAGTGTATAAACATTATCAGCTATTATTTTGTTTATGAAGTGCTTAGCACATCTTAGCAGGTCTTAGCAGAACTTAGCTGAGCACAGCAGGCCAGTATTTAAAAATAATTTGCATAATTTCTATTTTAAACAAAAATGCTTACTTGCCCTTTCATGTATTCACACCCTGCACCTACTGCACATGAGGCTATAACTCTACACATTTAGTTACACGGATATGTGGAATTTTGCTATACCTTTACATATACTTCTGAGCTACCTGTAAGTAGTGCTGCATACTGTGCAGCACCACACAAACCCGCTCAGCTATGCTTAAACTTGTAGGTCCATAGGTAGGTGCTAGGCTATTGGCCCTGGGGCCTATACAAGCCTAGCCATATGGATTCCCTGTCTATCAGCACTTACAGAAATTTATTTTCGTGCACCCCTGTCAAGCAGAGCCATCAAAGTGATCCCTGGGGCAAATTTCCTATTTCCCATCTTATCGTCAAGATTTTTATTAAAGAGGGCCAAAGAGGTGCTTTGCTTGACCTGAATGGGCAGTCTGTTCCAGAGTATGGAAAGTCTCTGGGACAGGAACCTAGCCCTCCAGCAAGTTTTTATTGGGGTGACAAGGTTTAAGTCCCTGGAGCATGTGGCTCAGATGGACTGGGATTTCTTTAAGAGAAGCAGGTCCAACATTTGTGGGTTTGACATGGCCTTGTATGTTAGGCAGAGATCACCTCTGAGTAGGTGATATGAAACAGAGTAGAGCTGGAATATTTTTGAGGCAGTCTGCATAGGGCAGATGTTTTAGGCCAATGATCCTCTTTGTCAGGTATTTCTGTGGCCTTTCCAGCTGTTGCAAATGTTTCGTGAGGTACATACCAAACGGGGCATTGTATTCCATAACAGGTCTAATGAGGGATGAGTAGAGGGGAACAATGACCTCCTTTTTTCTAGATGAGAATCCTTTTGTAATTAGGTGGGCCACATAGAAAGATTTTCTGACTACTGTGGTGATGTGTTTATCAAAGGAGAGACCACTATCCACCTGTGTCCCAAGGTCTCTTATCACACTTTCGGTGTTAAGTGGGCTACCACCTATGTGTTAGTTCAAGGGCACTTGTTTTTTTCCAAAGGGGATGACTATGCATTTTTTGGCATTGAGCTTGAGGCCATGGCTCTGACAGCAGGCATCTATATCAGTGAGGCCCTTTTGTAGAATGTCCACATCCTTTGGGGATTCGATAATTGCTCCCAGCTTGCAGTCATCTGCAAACTTTGTTAGCCATAGGCCTTCAGTGTTGGCTTGAACTTCAGGGAAGTAGATGCCAAATAAGAGTGGACCTAGGACTGAGCCTTGTGGTACTCCACTTGTCACAGGTCTAGTACTAGATTTGGAGTCAGCTACTTTGATTATGTGGGTTCTGTCAGTCACACAGTTTGCAACCCATCTAGTGGCATAGGGATTAATGCCAAGTTTAGTGCGTCTATCTAAGATTCCAGAGTAGGGGATGGTGTTGAAGGCCTTGGCAAGGTCCAGATAGGCTGTGTGAACCACCTTACCCTCATCCATGGCTCTGATGACTTTCAAAGAAGTCAATCAGATTTAGGAAACATGATCTACCTTTCACGAACCCAAACTGTGTGGGGTCCAGAGACTGGAGGTTTCCAATGTCTCTGTTTATGAGTTCCATGATGATACGTTCAATGGCCTTACAGACCAGACTCATCAGACTGATGGGGTGGTAGTTACCAGGTTCCGTGGTGGACCCCCCCTTATGGAGTGGGATAACCATAGCTGTGCGCCATTCAGTGGGCATAAAGCCTGAGGTGAGGCTAAGATTGAACATGGTACATAGGTGGGGTGCCAGTTTGTTTTGTAGTTCATGTAGGGCACAGCCCGGGATGTTGTCTGGTCCTATGGATGCTGTAGTCTTGACTTTGGCTAGTGAAGTTTTTACCTGTGCAGCCGTGATTACCAGGACTTGGTATTCTTCCAGTAATGAGATGGGCCCTTTGGGGGGTGAGAGGTGGGTGAAATTGGCACTGAACGTATCAGCCAGAATGTTTGCAATATCAGTTGGATCAGTAAATTTGGTGTCATTGTGCTGTAACTCAGAGCAAATCTGAGTGTTGCCATTAAGGTTCTTGACATAACTGTAGAATGCCTTATGGCTGTCTTTAGAATCTGTGGCAATTTTGTTCTCGTAACAAGCTTTGGAGGATTTTATGAGGGATCTCAGATTCTTACTGATGCTGGCCAGGGAATTTTTCCAATCTTGGGTTTTTACTCTTTTTTGCAGGAGTTTCTTTCTTCTGTTGTATAGTTTGTTTATGGCCAGGGACCACCATATTGGCTTCCTTTTTTTGGAAGATAGCATATTGGTTCTGTTTGGGATGGCACGGTCCATGCACTAGTTTATGTGTTCATGCAATGCTTTAGTGAAATATTCTGCATACTAGCTTTCACATTCCATGCACATGGGTGTTGTGAAGTTTGCCACTTCAGTCTTGAGAAGCTTGAAGTTAGCCTTGGAGAAATTTTTTAGGGTGGTTACCTTAGTAGGGGGTGGAGGCAGGATGTGGATGTCTAGGGTGATTAGCTTATGGTCAGATCTGACCAATGAGGAGCTGACCTGTGGAGTGGAGCATCTGTCTCCCATGTTGGTAATGATCAGGTCCAGGACATTTGTGCCCCTGGTGGGGTATGGATAAGCTGGTCCAAGGTATTGGCATCTATGAATTCAAAAAAAGTTGAGCAAATGTGTTGGTACTTGAGTAGTTTTCCCAGTCAATGGCGGGGTAGTTGAAGTCACCTAGTATTATGGTGTTTGGTATTACCTGAATATTTTCCAGTATGCTGAGAAAAGTGAAGTGGCAATCTTGGGGTATAGTGGGAGATCTGTAGCAAGCTACAATTTGGATTGCAGTCTTGCCTAGTGTTAGTTGCACTTGGAGAATTTCAGATGCATTACGTTGGACAACAGGCCTGGAGATGTGGATAGTCTTAATGAATATGGACACACCTCTGCCTTTAGTGTTCCAGTCCTGATTGGGTGGCCAAAAGGTGTTGCATGAGTTGTATCCTGGTATAGTCTGGGTTCTCTCTGGAGCCTTGAACCAGGTTTCTGTCACTGCACAGATATCGATGTTCTCCATTTTAAGGAGTGCTTTGAGTTGGTGCATTTTGTGGTTGAGACTTCTAGCATTGAGTAGCATTACCATCAGGTTTACCTTGCTTGGACTTGTTACAGTGGTAGTTTTGTCATTTTAACTTTGCCTAAAAAGGCACAATAGGGGTGGCAAGGGCCTTGGTCATTAACCTTGACCTTTAACTAAATAATAAAATACATCCAGTTTCTATTTTTAGATGTCTGGCAGGTGTCTTAGCACCACTTAGCACTGCTGCACTCTGCACCGCGCCACGCAAACATGCTTTTTAAAAAAATTAAAAAAAATGAAATTACATGTGTACAATACAACTGGACAGTGCAGGGAGTGTTTTCTCATCTGCAGACACACTTAGCACCACACTTCCTACACTGATTCAATAACTATGTTCCATGGCTCTCTCTCAGCACTGTACCATGATTAATATGCATGGCAAGCTGCCAAGAGGGAACCGTGTATATGGACATGATAACATTCCTTGTAGGCTCTATACTATGCCTACATGGATTATATTAACTGTAGGGGAATGTTTTTCCTGGTTGTTCCTGTGTGATAGGGATTAGACCCATAAAGGTACCCCAGTTTGTTTTCATGGTGTGTAGCATGTGTTGGTCAAATTTCAGGTTTTCATCAATGATGATTCTGAGTACTTTGGTATGAGTTGTCATTTTGAATGTGGCATTGTTCACTGAAGTAATGTTAAAAAGTGTATCTTGTAAGAGAATTACTTCAGTGTGATTAGCATTCATTTCTTTTCTATAGGGATAGGAGAAGAAACAAGTTGCCTAGCCAAAATTCAACAGAGAAAAAGATGCTTGGGAGATCTCTTGAAGTTTAGGATGGTTTGGAGTGGAACACATAAGGGTAGAGATATGTGCATATTATAATATGGAGGCATGTGTGGCTGCAATGTAGAACTTATTGGAGCTTATTTATAAATATAACATATTGAATAACTGGGCCAAAAAACAGAGCCTTCAAGGACCTTGAGGGATAACTGTAGGACTGATAAAAAGAGTCATTGTGGCTTCCTTTTTTAAGCAACTTTTTATTAATTTCAAAACAAAAATTGTACAAAATTATTTAAAGATAAATAGAACAAAAACATAAGTATTTACAGATGTCCACAACAAAATCAAACATAGAAAACTAAATAATTAAACTGTATCAAGTTTTGACCAAAATCTAAACTGATGAGTAATATTCAAAGTTCTCATTTTGGCAGTTGACAAGTCTTTTTCTGCAAACATTGTTTGCTAATTTGATGAATTCAGTAAAAGGAAGTGTAGTTTTACATTTCCAATTCTTTGTGACTATTTTCTTGCTATAGTTAAATGGACCAAAGTTGAGGTAGCTGTACCCTAGGAACAGAATCTGGAACTGGACCATTAAGTAAAATCAAGGAGTTTAGAACTCTCAAGAATAATTGCACCAGCAAACAGCTTTTCTCCATAGAAACATAGTCAGCAATAAAAAGAAACAGCTAAAAACTTTGCATTAAGGAGTTTTTGTCAATTTCTATCAGAATAGAAGAAAATGTAAAATTGCCTTCAGCTGCACACTTCTTAACTCCCACTGAACATTTGATAATGAAAAAAAGACTATCACTGCATATGCAAGAAACTTAGTACTTTTCATCATGGTTTTCATCATTTTGCCTTATTTTTCAAGCCTACTTGCTTACAAAACACATTTTTTTATAGATTATGCTAAGGGTAAGACTCCCCCACCCCACATTTAATATAGCCCTGACTACATACTACACAAAACTGTTTTACTATATAACAAACAGTTTATATCATAAAAAAGTTTTATACAAATAATATTAAGAACAACATTTCTTACTTACACGTACTTTCTTTTCCTTTTAGTGCCCTTCTGAACATGCTTTACAGTCCACCCACAAGTTTAAAAAAGTTAACAAAAGTCTAATCATTCTATAATCTCATGAAGTTCAGTGTTGCTAGTCTTCTTCCTGTTCATCTCCATCTCCCAAAAACCAGACTGTGGTTCAAGTCCAAGGTACTCATGATTCTTCTAGCCAACTTCTGTGCTGTTTTCTGTCTCTGTTTTCAGTGGCAAGGTCTCACTCTATGAGTTTTATTGTCAGAAGAATGAAAATGATGGGCACCCTTCTCTTTGATGGCTCTCTTTTTGCTGGATAAACTTTTGTATTTTCTCCTTAGCCCATTTTGCCTCAAAAAATGTCTTTGATCCTCCAGGACAAAATATGCTGAAGACAGTGGATATAGCAGTTTGAATGTCACACCTGCTTGTCAGCAGTCCCTGATTGCTGGGCTAAACTTGCTTCTCTTCTGCCTGGTATACAGTGAATAATAATCTTCCACAAACAATCTACTATCCCCAGGTTTTAATACTTTTCCCTCTCTGCCACAATTTTGTCAGGATCATCTCTTTCTATTGGTATAATTGCATCTTTACTAATGCATGTCTTGGCTGCTTTATCATGGTCATGTTTGGACCATACACTCCACGTTCCCTTTCAATTGACATTTTTTGCAGTGGAATATTAGTCCAGTTGCTTATTAGAGGTTTCATAAAACTAATACAGTCCCAGTTTCTCTGGTACAGCAGAAAATCTCAGGTTTTCTCTGTGCTCTCTGTCTCTTAACTCTTTCATTTTTTGAAAAAGCTTGTCTTAGTAAGTCTCATACTCAGCCAGTCCTTTCTTCACTTCAACTTCTGATTTTTCCATTTTCATAGTTCATTTGAATAGCTAGTTAAAGCTTCTTTTATTTTTTCCACTCTTTTGATATTTGAGTTGGTATACTTGTTCAATGTTTCATTTATTTTAATTAGCTATCTGTACATTTAATTTATTTATTCTTCTAAATTACTGGAAACCATCTCTTGCTCCAAAGCTGAAGCTTCAACTACTTTTAGTTAAAGAATTCTTCCCAGTCATTGTTTCTCTTAGCTTTTCTTGTTGATTTTCTTTCAGGTTCTCTAAATTTCTTCTTTGTTGGCATACAGGCAGTGTATTTACAAATCATTAACTGAACTTTACTTAGACTGGAAAAATTACTAGCCCTTATTTCTCAGTTTCTTTTTTCACACTGGGTGAGCTGAAATTAAGTTGTTAATCAGTGTTCAGCCTTCGTGGAGGTCCTAGATGAAGGCAATATTATTCCAGATTTGGAAATATAGTTGGAGCAGAGTATATTACCATGAGAGTTGTGTGAAGCATTGGTGCAACTGAGTTGTCTGGCTGCTGAATACCACTAAAGCAGTGTCTGTAAGGGCTCCCTGTTGAAATGCTGGCACTCAAAATGCTGAGTGCCAACAAGCAAAAAAAAAAAAAAACACAAAAGCAGAGAGAATTTCAAAAATTGCTGTTCTCCTTCAAACATTTTTTTTGTTTGCAGGGGAAGCAAACCCCCCTGCACCCCTCCTCCCCCACATGGGGTTCAAGCTGCCCTAAAATTATATATTCCAACTCTGAGATCACTGTTCCTCAGAGTAAAGGGAATATTCTAAGAAATGTCATCTTAGACTTAGTATATGTAAGTTTGTTCTTTCGGCTATTCAGTCTCCATATTTCAGGACTCACTCTAGCAGGTCCCAACATTTAAAATGATTACCATTTGTAAGATTAGGGATTTGGTTGGTTGGTAAAGTATTTTGTGGGCTACATGAGTCATTTGGAAATTGTAACCATTAATCAGTGGTGGGTTCTTTTGGGAAAACTGGTAGTAAATTTGGTAATCTTACTACAGCATTATTCAAGTTTTGTAACTTGAGTTAAATGTAGGCTTGTAAGAAGTGGTGCAGCATAAATGAGACTAGGTAGCAAGTAAACAGATGCTGTGGCTTTGCTCCTGCATTTGTTAAAAAGACTTTCTCTAAATAAGAATTCCCCTTCTGTTGAGGGCTTTTGACTGTCTACTGAATGTGAAGACTAAATTTCAGGTTTTCACCTATGATAACCAAGAATTTTAGTATTGGGTGCAATCACTGTGTTGGTGTTATTTGATGATCGGAAGGTAACATTTTTTTCATATCTGAGTAAGGCTTAGTGGGAAAGACCAATAACTATTTGTTTGGATAGATTAATGGTGGGGTTGTGCAAACAAGATTCATTTGAAGAAAAGAAATTTGGGTTATTGCCTGGTGTTCAGGAATTGTTTTAACAGAACAGCTGATGGTTGAATCATTAACACATTGTATTAGGTGCAGTTATCTGGGGTTAGGGGTAGGTCATTGACAAGTATATTGAATAAGAGTGGTCCAAAGATGGATCCTTGGGGGACTCTTACAGTAATAACAGCTTAAAATAAAAATGTATTGTTACCAGGCAGAGCTGTTAAAATCAAGCACTTTAATTAAAAAACTAAATCCAAGCTCATAGTTTAAGTCCCAAGGATAACAAAGTGAAAACTTGCAAGTAAATCCAAGAAATCCAAAACAAAACAAGGACAAGTGCTTTCAGCTTAATCCGTCTTCTAGATATCCTGTTGTTTCCTCTTCCTTTGGAGCCTTTTAAAGGGTAATCACCAATTTAAAAATCTTATCTCATCAGTCTCTGCCTTCTGAGTGCTGGTTTTAAAGGGACCACACCATTGAGTCAAAGCTCTTTGTCTGCTTGTAACCTGGCTATCCATTGCATTTCCATGTACTCAGGACTGGTACAATACCACAGACAAACAAAACCTGCTGGCAGGATAGATTACCCTCTCAAATAATTTTTCTCCTCTGGAATATACTGCCCCTCCACATTACACAAAGTAGCTCCTTAACCACCTTTAAATGTTACTTAGATGCCTGAATAGGTAACCATCAATACATCCCTAAGTTGACCCATCAAACTCTCAGGAAAATGGAAAACATGACCCCAGTCCATTGATGCAGAGGGACAAAGCTGTGACTGCAAGTGGCATGATTCCTGGAGGAACTGGGCAGAAGAGGATGAAAGTGAGCATCCAAAACTGGCTTACCCATCCTGGGTGGAGGGAGGCAGCTTGGCTCACTGCACTGACAACTGCAGAATTAAGAGCCTAGCAAGCTCTGTACTGCATGTAGTATGCTCCTTGGATGGGAGGTTTTGTGCGCACAGAAGAGCATACACATCTGCTGAGGCAGATATGGTGGAGCTTGCAAGGCTGCTATTGGAGTAGGGATAGGACTGCCAGCAGGATCTATACACAGGCACCTCCAGTGTGGAATGAATAAGCCTGAGGACTCTTTCCCTGGGAACAAATGGGTCAATTTGGTGCAGGAAGGGGAAACACTTGGCTCATTCTGTGGGCAGTAAAAAAAAGGATGAGGAAATGTACTGCCAAATTA
This sequence comes from Protopterus annectens, assembly GCF_019279795.1. Classification (NCBI taxonomy): domain Eukaryota; kingdom Metazoa; phylum Chordata; order Ceratodontiformes; family Protopteridae; genus Protopterus; species Protopterus annectens. Next base: position 143,202,038 of record NC_056742.1, on the reverse strand, counting down.
TTGGCTAGGCTGCAAGGATGCACTCAGAACAACTGCTTAGCAATAATTTATGATCTTACACTACCACGGGTTATCTTATGATTCCAAAAATACAATTATTTTATAATCCATAAAGCGCTTCAAATGTGCTGTGAAAACAAGAGAAAAATAACCTTGATATAGCTGGTTTCATGTGTGATAAATTGGCTATAAGAAGCTTGCCATTGAGGGCTTGTTATGTATGAGGACTGTTATAAAACTAAGCAAGTCTCTAATTGTCTCACAGATGGCAGTCAATGTGGAACTGCATGTCGGAAGCAAAGTACACCACTAATTAACAACAGCTGCAAAAGCTGAACACAGCCACACAACCTTTTTCATGGGTGGTGTCACATATGAGCAGCAAAACTTATCCTTGTGTAGGAAAAATTGTGGCTGAGTCTCTGATCAAAAACATTTGTATTTGACAATTGGATGTCAAAAAAAATCACTTCTTGATATTTGATGTCAAGGTGAGTTTCTTTTCAGCCATTTCCTGAAAACATGGCATTCCTGTCACGGTTGGAGACTTGATCATAGCTCTCCATGTTACTACCTTCCTCGCTGTCCTTGTATTATATTCTTTATGTGATAGCAAAATCCTACTGGGTTTTGTGCTGCTTTAAATTTATAATGCAGTCATATTACAAAATCACAATTTTTGGAATATAGAGAAGCCATATGGTCAGTCTCACCTAGGACTTTCCATCTGCTACACAAGGATACTCCACCTGTAAAAACAAGGAGCATAAACAAGCATCTGTGTTTCACAAAACCATGAAATTGACTACTTTATTGCATTTAATAAAAATGAATAAGACAATAAAGAAAAATGCTTCAAGAGTTAAATTATAAATGGCATTACTCCAACATTAATTTTTGGTTTTACTTGTTACTAGAGCCAATAACACTGCTGGAGAAGCATTATTCTCCAGCGCTATAGCCAAATTATGGAACACCCCCCCACAATAACCTCTGTACCATCATGCACCCACTTCAAAGCTTTACTTAAAGCGTACCCAAAAACATGCTGGCTATGACCTTGTAGATCTCTCCTCTAACTTCTCCCACTCCATCTACCCTCTACCTCTCTTCCACCCCACAAACTACCTTTGATTACAGTAACCTCTGATACTTCCATGCATATCTACTTATTATATGGCAGTAACTTCTTATTGTACAATTGTTAATATCTGCTATGACTCCGTAGATGGAACAGATGCTAGTTATGTACTGAATGTACTATGTTCTTCATCTGTAACTATGTTTGTAATATTTTAATTGCTAGGATTCTTCATATGTAACTATGTCTGTAATATTTTAATTTGTGAAGATTTTCTCCCCGGGCCTCCGCTGAAAATGGACCTGGGTCCAGTCGCACATTCCCGGTCAACAAATGTAAATAAATAAATAATTGTTTGCCACAAGAAGATTAAGAACAGAACTAGAGTAAATGGTTATGCCTTACAGCTTTAAGCACAACTTTACCAGACAACAGGCATTTGTAATCAAAGCACAATACAAGAAAGGGTAAGGTTTTAGAAATAATTATGCAGCACATTTTTGTTATTCATTCCACGTGCTTAAAACATAGGTAGAGGCTTCAGGTCATGACAAGAACACAGAAATCTCAGTAACTGTTAAAAATGAATAACAAAAACAGTCACGTATACAGGTTATTTTATACTAAAGTACTATTTACAGATTCACTGGTACAGAACAAGGACCTTCATTTAAACAGCTTTATGAATATACACTCCATTTCTACATGCCTTTTAAATCTGCACACCACTACTTTGTTTGATGGTTACAATAGTCACCTTGTCAGTGACACACAGCAGTCATACAGGTGCAACACTGAGTGGCTCATAAGAAATAGCTGATGCAGATCACCTTACTTCACTCTAATTATACATCTCTGTCAAGTGTGACGTCTGTGAAGTTACACCTCTTTGAATTTATATAGAAAATAAAGCAATGTGCTTACACTCTTTAGTTAAGTATATAGAGATAAGGGATACTGTCACTCCTGGTACAACCCATCTTTTCTTAGCATAATTTACTGATTTATCAAATAAAAAGAAGCAGACATATGAAAACCTTGTAAGTATAATATCTTGCCCTATTATTTATGCTTGTATGCTTGCATTTTTCTATGCTTATCTTTGCACATGGGGTTGGTCCAGAAAATATATGGACAGTTATGTAGCTGTTTCACATTTCGCCCAGGAAAGTTATTTAAATGTTTTAGATACCAGCTGGCAGATCTTTTTGATTATTAACTGTGTCACATATATGCAAAAGCTTGGCTTATTCAGGCAGAGTTCTTCCAATTCAAGCTTGCCCAACCAAGTTTTATTTACAAACACTCATATAAAAACATGAGTGAAAATTAATTATGTGCCTCATCTGTGGCTAGAACCATTCCCCTATCATGCAATAACTAGTTTGTTGCAGAAATAGATGCTAACAGCTTAGTGAGTTCAGAATATATGTACTTTGACAACATTTTTATTATCATATTTTATACAAAATATGCAATGAATATAAACAGTAAAGAGATAAAAACCTCAGCTGGTGAAATAGATTTGGAACTGGACAGGCTGTCTTCAGTTTGGAGAATATAGACATCTGTGCCATTACCAAGACATGATTTAAATCTGGAGAGGATACTCTGGCAGTGTAATGCTTCAGTGCCTTCCACACATTTAGACCATCATCAGCTGCAAAGACAGAGACAAAAAGTGGAGGAGTCTAAGTGTATATTAGTAAGAATTATAACTCTACATTAATTAAACAGGATAATGCCATGGAATTTATCTAAGAGCAAATCACCATAGACAAAGCACCATGCCATGTCCTAGCAAGCTATAGGTTACCGTCTATGTCCCTAGAGTCCCATAGCTCATACCTAGACGTACTGCAGACACTCAGCATTAAACCTAATATCCTCTTCTTGGGGCATTTTAAATACCCCCTTTACAGACTGGGAAACATACACTGCCTCATACTTATACACACAATGATTCCTGGACTTTATTAACACAAATACCCTTGACCAGATTGTGTGTGCAACCAGAGGTGCAAACATAATGGTCCTTGTACTACTCACCAATATGAGGGAGTGCTGCACCCTCCTCAGTGTTATATTCTTACTGGTAAGGTCAGACCACAAAGCTGTATCCTTCAAAATAAAAATCAGCTCAGTAACCCTAGCAGACCCTGTAACAGGTGGGAACTATTCCAAAGCAAACTATATCCTATTGAGCAATAATTTGTCAAAATTCAATGCTATCCCAATCCCAAGTTCACAATAACATATGTGGAATTGTTCACAGAGATCCCGCACAACCATGTAAATGTCTGCATAGAAGCTGCCGTACCTACTAGAAGTAAGCCCAAAACAAACTGAAAACAAACCACACTGGTAGAATACTAACCTTAATAGGGTATATAAGAAAAGGAAAAAGTCAGGGCTAAAATCAGGAAGAGCAACTCCAATAATGATAGGAGCTTTCTCATTAAACAAATCAGGAAACTAAGAGGACTAATTAGGTCCAACAAGGTCAATCACATGGTCAAGATAGCCTCAAAGGCTAAAGGCAACCACAACACCTTTTGCAGCTTTGTCTGAAACCTCAAAGGCAACACACATCAGTGTGCTGTACTGGTGGTCAATGGTGCCACTTTCACTGAGCAGAGCAACACAGTGAATTTGAATGGCTGACAAATTCATCTCAAACTTCACCCCCCCCCAGCTCTCTCCCACCTCCTGCCATGAAATACCTATTAGCATAACCCCACCCTCAACTATTAACATAGAGCAGATGCTGACGCCGCTCACTAAGGCTAAAAACACAGTCTTAGTGAGCCACAACAATATCCCAAGATGCCTCCTAAATAGTTTGAAACTTGACTTATGAGGACCACTTGAGTAATTTTTCAACTATAGTCTAAAAATGGCTTTTGTACCATGAGAATGGAGGACTGCAATGGTTATTCCTCTTCATAAAGGTGGACCATCAACCGTCTATGGACACTATAGACCTACTAGTCTGACTAGTTTATATGCAAAGCTATGGAACACATTATCATGGAAATGAACAACAGGAACATAGGCAACCTTCAGACATGGACTCAACCCAGTCTGGCTTTGTCATGGAAAGCTCATGCCTACTAGACCTGGTGGACTTCTTTGAGAAGATGACCAAGGCAATGGATGAGAGGAAAATGGTGCATACCACCTACCTAGATCTGGCTAATGCATTTACTACAATACCCCACTAGCTAATGCATTCACTACTATATCCCACTCAGGTATAGATGACAAATTCAGCAACCTTGGCATAATCCCCCACATAAATCACTAGATTGCCAGCTGGCTCACAGACAGGACCCAAGAAGTCAGGATTGGTGAGACAACCTCAGCTAAGAGATTGGTCACCAGCAGGTCAGGGCTCTGTGCTGGGACCACTCCTACTTGGCATCTACTTCTTGGTGGTAAAGGCTAATGTCAAGGCTCTTTGGCTGACCAAGTTTGCAGATGATTGCAAATGGAGAATTATCACAGACCCCTCCCATGACACAAACATCTTACAAGAGAGTCTAAAACATGCAATTAATTGCTGCCAAAGTCATGGTTTAAAACTTAATGCCAAGAATTGCATTATAGTGTCTTTTGGGAAAATTGTCACCCAGGTTAATTACTCCATCGATAAGACACCTCTAATAGTTGATATGGCAGTCATAAATCTGGGAACATATCTAGACAGTAATCTGGTCTTTGACCAATATGTGGTGAAGGTAGTAAGAATATCATTCTCCGTCACCCAACTTATAAGTAGAGATATGGCATCCAGATTGATGGAAGTCTTAGTGCCACTTTATTTGGCCCTTATCAGACAGTTGGTATAATGCCCTCTTTGTCATGTACCTGATTAGACATATGCAACAGTTGGAATGCCCACAAAGGTTCCTTATCAGGAGAATCCAGTGTATAAACACATTGTCCTATATGGATCACCTTAAAGCCTTAGCTCTACACTTGGTTTCCTATAGGTTTCTGCAAGGTGATCTATGTCTGGCATACAAGGCATTCTTGGATCCAGCTCTTATGGACCTCTTGCACATCCACAAAATGAACATTATCAGAACCAGTAGATCCATGGATTTAAATTTTACTTCTGACATAAATAAGACATGTGGGTGACAGATATGTGTCTCAGAGTATTCCATGATCTAGAACAGGCTCTTCATCCATGTGAAGCAGAGTCCATCCTTAACCGTATTTAATTGAAACCTTGACCAATGGATGGGAAATCAGAAATTCACCCTGGATCTAGCCGCCATGTCTCTGATAGACAGAGACAGACAGTAATGCCCAAACTAAAATACCGCCACCTAACCTCTAGCAAATTCCTAACTAATATACCCCTTCCTGCTAAACGTACATGATACATAAGGACACAATTGGGTTGGGTCGCAGGGCCAGGCTTATAAAGGCACTGGTTGTCATTAGCCTAGTATTTACCTATGAACCTATAAATATATGAAGAATATGAATAGGAAGTAATTTTGAATAGACCTGATAGAGTTATGTACATTCTTACACAGTCTGAGAAGCCCAATATTAAATCTGTCATTCATTTAGGAGCTAAGGACCTGGCCAAAACTGTAGTGTTGGGTTTCTGTAATGATAATAGGGTTATATAGAAATTAATCTGTAGAAATTGGAATCCTACAATATCACATGAAGAAATAATTTTTAAAAGTGGAAATTCGCCATTATTTGTATATAAAAACATGAAAACATTAAAATATGTTGGAGAATTATGGTGACACCCCCTTTGAACAACGCACTTTGAGCTAAAGGTATGCATAAATATGATACATATCAACAATGCTCATACATACACAAAGGCCCTTCTAGTTAAAGATTGTCCAAAAATCGTTCCCTGCAACATATATTTCAGTTGTAATACATCAGGTTTTGCCTACATAGCTCAGTGTACCCTGCATAAAGCTTTTATGTGAAAAAACATGAGGGGTGTCTGAAAAAATATGTACAACCATTTGAACTGTGATAAGAAAAGCACATTCAGTGGATACACCTTGATTTGTAAAAATTTACATTTTTTTTCTATTAGAAAAAATATACAAGATTTTAGAAGTGGTCCCAGGGAGGACACATTAGAGCACCATGAATTAACATAACAACTGAGACTTAATTAATGCCAGAATATTTCTTTGCTTAAATGATCATATCTCTATCAGTATCACCCCCCCACCCCATAAACTCTGAGAACACTGCTGCCTATGTGGAACTATTCACAGAAACCTTATGCAAGCATGTTAATAGCTGCATACAAGTAGCTGTACCAACCAGGCAAAAGTACAGAACTAACTTAAAAAACAAGTTTCCGTGGTGAAATCACAAAATCAGTAGGCTGTATGATAAAATCACTCTCACTAAACTAAACAAACAACTCAGGGGACAAATAAAGACTACCAAAGTCAAGTTTGAGGTGAAGTTGGCCTCCCAGGCCAAGGACAACCACAAGGCATTCTTTAGCTATGTCTGCAAACTTAAAAGCAATACACAGTTGTGGGTAAAACCCATTGTATAAGGAGCCTCCTATAATGAGCCAGAAAATATAGCAGGTCTACTTGCTGACAAATTTAGCTCCAACTTTACCCCTGTCTCCCTTTCAACCTTCCCTCAGGAAATACCATCAAATATAATTCCCCCTGGTATCACTAGGGAACAGGTCCTTAATGCTCTCTCTAAGGCCAAGAACACTGCATCAATGGGCCCAGACAATATCTCAGGACGCCTTCTAAATACCATGAAACATGACCTATCAGGGCCTCTGGAATTGTTATTTAACTGTAGCCTCCAAACAGGCTTCATGCCTCATGAATGGACAACAGCAACATTCATCCCTCTGCATAAAGTGGGCTAACTACAGGGGTCTATATTGAATCAGTGAAGGCCTAAAAAAGCGAACGCTGATTCATCGACCCTATTTGAGTGAAAGCTGACAATCCCGAACACCCGGAACAGCAATTATTTTCCCAGGGAAAAAAAAAATTGCTGGGCTGGTTTCAGGAGTTTGCCGTTTCCTCCACTGTGGTGCAATCTCGGAGTTGGTATATTTAAGTAGGGGGGTGTGGGGGGTGAAGCCCCCCACATTAAATACTGTTTTAAGTTGTTTTTTTTTTTTTTTTGTGGAACAGCGATTTTTTTTCCCTGGGAAAAAAAACGCTGTTCCATGTTTTCGGGATTGACAGCTTTCAGTTACTAAGGTCAATGAATCAGCATTCACATTTTTAAGCATTTGCTGATTCAATATAGACCCTAACTGCAGACCCTGGAAACAACAGACCCATAAGTCTCACTAGTTTCATATGCAAAGCCATGGAAAAAGAATTATCATGGAATGATTAATAATGACACAGGAAACCTCCAGACACTAGACCCAACACAAGGTTTCATCAAGGGCAGGTAATGCCTACTCACCCTGGTGGACTTCTTTGAGAAGATCACCAAAGCAATGGATGAGGGCAAAATGGCTCACACTGCCTACCTTGACCTGGCCAAGGCATTTGACACAATACCACACTCAGGCATTGTTGACAAACTTAAGAGGTTAGGTACAGACCTTTATGTCACCTGGTGGACAACCAGTTGGCTCACAGACAGGACCCAGGAAGTTTGAACTGGCGAGTCCACTTCTACAAAGAAGCCAGTCAAAAGTGGAGTCCCTCAAGGATCAATTCTGGGACTCCTCATTTTAGAATTTACTTCTCTGAAGTCGAGGCCAATGCCAAAGGCATCTGGCTGATTAAATTTGCAGATGATCGCAAATTAAGAGTTGTCACTGAATCCCCCAGTGACAACAATGTTCTCCAGGAAAGGCTGACATATACAAATAACTGGTGTCAGAGCCATGAAGTAAAACTAAATGCCAAGAAATACATAATAGTATCCTTCGGGAAGTCATCCGCCCTTGGTAATTATCATGTTGACAATACAACCCTAAAAGATGACCCGGTAGTCACAGACTTGGGGACACAAGTAGACAGTAGCCTTTGACTATCACATGTCTACAGTAGTGAGTAAAAGTATGGCATCTAGGTCCAAGGACGTCATTGTTATTCGGCATTCATCAGACCTATCACTGAGTCTATATCACATGATCGAAGTCTTATTTGAATTAATATTTATTTATTTTACATTTGTTGACCAGGCTAGTCTAACTGGATACATGTCCATTTTCAGTAGAGGCCCGGGGAGATAAGCTCCAAAAACACACAATTACAAAAATGTTGGTACAGTACAATAATATAATAAATGATCTTAGTAAAATTCCTTACTTTTTAACAATCTTAACACGAACCCTAAAAAAAAAAAAAAAAAATTATATGCATTAGAATGATGTTTCTATATACATTAGTTTAAATTACAAGACCATGGTCTCTTTGGTTATTAAGGAGAAAGACGGGAGTTAGTACAGAAGAGTAAAATGAGAGCAGTATCCAGTAATAAAAAGATAGTGAGCTAGTCAGGGTTAGTACAGGGGCATAACCAATGTGTTCTAAGGTATAGTTTCAGTTTATATTTGAAAAGTGATATTGAAGACGGTGATAAAAGTTCACTGGGAAGTAGGTTCCAGTATTCATCAGATGCTAAAGTCCCTAATCAGCGAAATACCTAAACATTGAAACACACTACATCGAAATTTCTTCTCTCCTTGGCATTTTTATACTACAAACATTTGTTCATCTTTCCACATTATCCATAATTCTTCTCATTATAATAACTGCATAATTTGTTTCTGTGATTTGTTTTACCTCTTTGTGAAATCCTCCATCCTACTTAACAAATCATTTACTTTTTTTTGCCTTCCCCACTTTTTATTTTCTCATTCTATTTTCCAAATTCCCCTGTAATTAAGATCTAAATAGAAAAAAACTAACTTTTGTAATTTAATAATTCACTTCTCTTAAGCCTTCTGCATAAGCAAAATAATACATTTACATATTTACATTTCCTTCCTTGTATACTCATAATATTCTTACTAACTTGAATATTTCTTCACACTCTGACATCTGTTGACATTTTCCCTTTTACTCAAATTCATATTGAAGTTCACCATCACACATTTTCATCATTAAAGATTTTTAAAATCAATCACCATAAAACGTTGTCCCCTAATGGCTGCTCATAGCAAACTCCAAACTGGCGAGGTTCGTATAACATCCACAAATCACTAGTACTACTCCTCTCATAGGAAAATGTAGCCAACAGTCCAAGTACGAGTAAAAACACAGCTTTATTTGATGGTAGCACAAAAGTGAGCGCTTTCGCCAAACAGGCTTCTTCAGACTTTACAACTAATACTCTATGAATGCAATTTAAATAGACCTCCCAGTACAGTGATTGGTCGAAACATTAGTTAAAACAATTCAAAAAATTATGACTAAATGCTTTGATAAAAAATTTTAAAACCATATGAAATTTCATAAACATACATTCTATAGAATGAAAATAGATAAAGTGCAGGATAAAAAATATATATTAATAAAATATATATAAAAATGTATGTATGTAGAAACAACCATACAAATACATATACTATGGTATTCATAATGTCAAAACTTTAACACTCCTTTAACTCACTTTGGTCTAAAAATCCTCCTGTTTTTCAAGACAGGTTTAATTTGAACCTTGTCATTTAAACCTGGTGGTTCATCTGCCCTCATTCTAATTATCCATCTAAGCTCACATTCAAGGGTCTGGTTTATAATGTCACCTCCTCTATAATTGATTGATAAATGTTGTAAAATACTAAAACTAAAGGTGTGACCTGGACCTGCTACTCTACAATGTTTAGCTAAGGCATTTACCTCAGACCCTATTCTGATCTGATAATTATGCTCCCTGATACGATCTTTAAGGGTCCTGTTGGTTTTCCCAATGTAAAAGGAAGGGCATACTCCACATCTCGCAATATAAACCACATTCTTGCTGTTACAGTTAGTGTCAGTGTTAAAGTAAAACTTATATCCAGTAACTGGATGTATAAACATCAGGTCTTTATTGATGTAGTCACAGTGATTACACCTACCACAAGGCATAGTGTTTCTATCTGGTCTAATGACCGTTTGTTTGAAGCTCATATTTTTTGGTTTACATAACAGCCTCTTTAAGTTAGGTTTATTTTTAAAAGTAATTCTCGGCTTTGGTCCTACCATTTTACCAATCGCACTATCAGACAATAATATGTCCCAGTGCTTATTGAGCATCTCCCTGACTACCTTGGTGTCTCTGGTGTAAGCCATAATTGGTCTCACCTCCCCCCTATGGGGGGGTGTACATGTCTCAGAGGGTAAAACTTGCTCAGAAAAGTATGGTTTAGCTCTAGTGGTTCGTAGATTATTCACCTCCAAGATGACCATCTCAATCAACCTGTCATCATATCCCCTCTCAATAAACCTTCGCCTCAACTCTTCAACTTCCCTTTCATAACCATCATCTAAAGGGTTGTATCGAGATGCTCTCATAAACTGACCTTTCAGTATGTTATGGAAAATATGGTTGGGGTGCATGCTGCCTCTGTGTAGTAGTGTATTCCTATGACATAACTTCCGATGGATAGTGGTATTAAGTAATCCATTCTCTAACCTAAACACTTCTACATCTAAATACGAAATTCTGGTATCTGAATAATTCAAGGTGAATTTCAGGAAGTCAGTGGAGGTATTCATATACTCCACAAAACTTCTCAGCATTTCCGCATCCCCTAACCAAATAAAAAAGAGGTCGTCCACAAATCTACGATACAACCCTACGAATTCCTTGAAAGGGTCATAATTAGACAGAAATTGGTCCTCCCAAGCTGCCATTACTAGGTTGGCATAGCTATTGGCACAAGATGTGCCCATAGCTACGCCATCCCTTTGGAGGTAGACATCCTCCCCAAAAACAAAAACATTATTGTGTAATATTGTTTCCAAATACAATGTGAGTAGATCTATTTTGTTTGCCAAAAAATCAGAATGTAGACGTAAATAAGTCTGTATATAATGAATCCCTATGTCATTGGGTATCACTGTAAATAAACTAACTACATCAAGGGTGACTAATAGGTATGGTGTTCCATCATTCAAATTACTAGTATAAGTATACAAATCAAGCAAAAATTGTTTGCTATCCTTTAGTATGCTTTTATTCATATCGACCAAAGGTCTTAAGGCCATCTCTGTATAGACTGATAATGGTTCTGTAACCCACCCTTGGCCAGCTACAATAGGTCTCATAGGTGGGTTACTCCGGGACTTGTGTATCTTGGGTAGTCCCTGCATAACCGGTATCACTGGATTATCTACTTTAAAATATTTATACAGCTCTTCAGTAATGCTAGCTGACATAATGAGGTCATCTAGTGTATAATAAACATCAAAAACCTTCTGCTTCACTGTTACCATATCTATCTTGTAATACAACTTATCGTCACTTAGAAGATGTACCACCTTCTCATTATAGTCAACTAAATCCATCAATACAATGGGGCCTCATGTATGTAAAGATTTTTAGTTTACCTAATAAAGTTTTTCTGCACATAATATAATAGGTGTATACGTGCCATTTATTCTACTGTATATACTTTGTTTATATCAGATGGATACAATTCAGTATATTTTCTTGGATGAACTATTACCGCAGCTTTTATATTCCATTTATTTTTATTCAGTAGCACATACATTCCAGAACAGTCATCTTGTCCTTTTGTTTCAGTAACTTACTTACTTAACTTATACTTATTTTGGTCTTGCAAGCATTTCAGTCTTTTTATTTTGTGGTTCATCATTTATTGTGATATGTGTCAAGCATAATATCTGTTTTTTATACCATTGCATAACTATGCATTCTTCTCAAGCTTTATCTAACATTGTTCGCAGACAGTATAATATTTTTACAGTATCCATTTCCCCCGTTATATCTTTTCTATTCTTCTTTTAAGTGCAAAAATCATTTTGGACATAGTTTGCTTGCTTTCTTCATTAGCCTTATCCATTGTGATGTTAAATTCAATGATTCTTCATTTGTTAGCACTTTATATTCATTTGCATTTGTAATACCCTGTGTTTTCCCTACATCCATTCCCTCTACACACTTTTCTTTACCTTATTTAAGCATAATAAAGTCTCATCACTTACATTTATCTTGTAATTGTTTTTCATGTTGTTTTTCTTACTGTTTATCATTTCTTCTGAACTTTGTCTCATTTTTTCAAGTTCTTGCTGTTCATACTCAAACCAAAAATGAGAGATGCTCCCATGTCTTGTACAAAGCATTTCACAGTTTGTTTTAATTATTCTCTTTCCTCACACTGTTCACACCTTTGCCTATCTCAGACTTCTAAGTGATCCACATTCCCTCAAAAATAACTTGTTTTAGGTTACACAGAATAGATTTGAGTCATTCTAATTCCATATATACTAACTACATTTGCAATATGCACAACTCATTTTGAAAATTTGCCATCACTTCCTATTGCCCAGTTCACATTCCATTGAATCCATCACTGCAGCACAACATCCTTTTCATCCACTTAATCTCTTCTGAATTGCAAAATAATCCACTTCTGTTTTGCACACACAAACGCAGCAGTTTTGTTTGTTTCACTTTTTTAAGGTTGTTTTTTTCTTTTTTTTTTTTTTTTTACAAATTTACTATTTCAATATTAGCAAGTAAAGCATCCACAAATGGGTCATTTCCTAACTGAATAATAAATGTTATCTGTGCAGTGGAGAAATCTAGTTGTTGCACCAGGTGATTCATATGACATACCTGTTAAAGTGATGATAACTTCAATTGAATTTCGCACCACAGATCTTCTTCACTGTCTTTGCCTTTTCTCTATGACATAAACACTTTTAGAAGCAGTGATTGCATATGTTCTCACCATCAGCTGTTATTGTCAATGTGTCGTGATGCCAAATTCGTCTTCTTTCCTTGCAACTGATAAGGGCTCAAGCAAGTCTATCGCTATCTCTGTTGTCATTGCTATTCTGATTTGTAGCACCCTCTCTGATTTCTGCTTCTCCTAAATGCTACAAGTAGTACTTACAGCCTTCTGAAATGGCTGCAGCCGTTTTTTAACTTTGATTCTGCCATTAACTCAGTCCAGTCCATACATTTTCATTTCCACATTGCTAAGCTCCACCAAAATATTGTCATGCAAATTATTTACCAAATCAATTCTCTCTACTCTCTTTTTCACATTTTTCTAAGCTTGTATATTGTGTACCCCTCTATATCCTGGTCAAATACCTTATTTATAATATAACAGTAGGAAATGTGCCTGATGCCCTGGATAAATTTCCCCCCACTAAGCGTTTCTTATGAAAACAGACCTTAAGCCTAGTGGAACTAAGCCAACAAAACATAAATAACTAACCGTAAAAATAAAAGTAAAACATTTCTAAGCTGATGATGAAGGGATTCACATCCAGATCTAGTGAGGTCATTGTTCCCCTGTACTCTTCACTTATCAGACCAATGATCGAGTGCAATGCCCCATTCGGGATGTATCTCACCCGACATCTGCAGCAATTGGAGAGACCCCAAAAGTTCCTCACCAAATGGATAAAGGGACTCCAAAATCTGTCATATGCTGCCAGATTGAAGAAACTCCAGCTCTATTCAGTCGCATACCGTCTGCTCAGAGGTGACATGTGCCTGACATACAAGGCCATGTCCAACCCGGAATTAATGGACATGCTCCACCTCAAAAAACCCAAATCCACCAAAACCACTAGAGCAAGCAACTTAAACCTTAGCACGGATATAAATAGGATGTGCTGGAGGGATAGATTTATCACTCAGAGACTCCCTATGCTGTGGAATAAAATCCCGGTCCATGTGAGGCAGAGCACCTCGCTGGCTCTGTTCAAGAGAAATCTTGACCTGTGGATGGGAGATCGTAGGTTTACCTCGGGAATCATCTCTGTGTCACTGCTGGACAGAGGCACAACAAACTAATGGGCACAGTATTTTTTCATATAAGGGGTGGCGTAAGCCACAAAAATTTGGGCTAGGCTTATAAATGCCTTAGGACAGATAGCCTAGTATAAACCTATGAACCTATGAACCTATGATATAGAACAGCATAATGATGGATGATACACTCCTGTCGTACCATCTTTAAGATGAGATACAAAATGGAGTTCCCACCTCCCTGAGTTGGTGGTAGTTCAGGTGTTCACAAAAGAACCTACTGCACTTATCAAAGACTCATTTTTAATTAAAACAAACTATGCACAAAGATAAAATATGTTTGTATGTTTGTAATGTATGTGTGTATGTAAATAAATATATATATATATATATATATATATATATATATATAGTTCCCCTTTTATAATCTCAAAATACTGAAATATCGAATTTCAGTATCCCAAGACCATAAAGGTGAATTTTTAAAATAGCGAAAGTGCATAATCACGAATTAGAATATTTAAAATTCACGGTTATGGCATTATGCTTTGTTATGTCTGGTGTTTTCTGTGGATGGTGTACAGTGTCGTGTGTGGATTTAGGTGTGATTTAAGGTAACTGAGTGTTTTGTAAGAGTTTTGGGTTGGAGTTTGAATGCATGTGAGTTTGACTGTAAATTGTACGTGTGGGTTAGGGTAGGCAGGTGAAATTATGAGTGTGCAAGTGTTGGATGTGTTGGTGTTTGTATATGTGTGATGTGTGTGTCTGTGTGCCAGGACTGTGGACTGTCTGGGTGTGACTTTGCTGTCTTTTCCTGTTTGTGCGATTTCGTTTGTTAATATATATAAGTAGGGGGTGCAGGGGGGCTTTGCCCCCTGCTTATATGTAATGTAGGTGTGTTGGTTTGTGTTGTTATGTTTGTGTTTGTAGTGTGGGTAGGATAGTGTATGTGTTGAGTGGTGTGTATATGTTCGCGATTTTGTATTTTACGGTTTTGGGGTTTCGGGATTTTGAATGTTCGCCTTTATGGTTTTGAGATACTGAAACTCGAGATTTCAGTATTTCGAAATTATAAAGGGGAACTATATATATATATATATATATATATATATATATATATATATATATATATATATATATATATATATTAGCAGTTCAGAAGATTATACTGTCTGAAGAATGAATGCTTTTTCAGTATTAAATAAGAGCAAACACTGAAAAAAGCAACTGCTCTATTTAATTGTGTTTTAGCTGGCTGCTTTCTGTGCAAAATTGCTTTGCAGCATTGACAAGGAGTTTGTCCATACCCTGCTAATGTGTGATCTCAGAAATGGTATATGTGATTAGCAGGGGATCTGGGAGGCAAATCTCAACACGGGGGGTGCAGGGGGGCTTGCCCCTCTAAAAATCATTTTAAATTCACTCTAAAAACAATTGCTCTTGTTTGGTTCACTCTTTTGAGTGTTCGATATTTGATGATGTACAAATATATAATGGTAATAACTCAAAAAGTAAGAATTCACATTTGGTAAAAACGTTTTTTGTGGGGGTAAAAAAATTGAGAATGCACAAATGAGTGGATGCTCATTTGGGGGAGTCACATACAATTAATTTTAGCTTTGTATAGTGTAGGTAAGTAGGAATGTGCAGGAAAATTAATGTTTGAATCAAAAAGTGGAGGTTGTGAAGTTGTGCAAGACTGTGTTACAGCAGTCAGTGTGAATATAAAAGAGTTTGCAGGTTAGGTTGAGAATTAGAGTTAGGTAAGGGTATGGATTTAATGTTGTGTTGTGCATGTTTTGTGCTGAATGTGCACTGTGTCCTTTTGCCTTGTGTTTTGGTACTGTTAGGGAAAGTTTTTTAGTAATGTAATGTGTAGGCTTGTGGTTAGGGGCAGGGTAAGAGTTAGCACATATGATGAGTAAGTGGGTATGAACCCATTTGCCTAATCCCACAAAACAATATATTTCATCTGTCACACAAATCAAACCCTTATATATTCTATTTATTATTTTTTTGTATTTTTTTATGTGTGTGTGTGTGTGTGTGTGTGTGTGTGTGTGTGTGTGTGTGTGTGTGTGTACGTATACATGTGTTAGAATAATGCTTCCCATTGATTTCAAAGAGCTCTATTATTTGCCTAAGTTCTTACCGAGTAATATTTGTAGGTAATTTCCACAAGGTTTTAAACATTGTGAGTCTCAGAAATGCTTCTATTCATTAGTTCCTGAAGTAAATTGCAATGTATACTTTTGAAGTGAAATGTCTCTCTGCACCAGTAAAGAATGAATATTCAGCTGATCTGAAAAAAACAAGACACGGCATACATTTAGTTTTTATAAGGGAGTGAGCCTGCCTTCATTCTTCACGGGCGGGTTTGTCTCATACAGCAGAGAAAGGAGAAAAGAGAAAACACCACAGTTAGTGACTTATTACCAGTCAACAAAAATACACTGTCAATGATTTTCCACTATAAAGTATGCTTGCTGAGTTGAAACCTTATTCACTTAATATTTGTCAGCTATTAGGTTAGTAATTGTGCTCACAGTATGCTCTGTATTAGGTCTTGAGCATGTGTAGAAAAACATGGATGAGACCAGCACTGAGTGACTTGTTATGATTGCAATGAGTTAGTAGGGGTTAGAGAAATTTAGGGAAAAGGCAAAGAAATTTAACGAACAACACTAGATAATGAAAGTTCCACAATGGTACATTAATGTATAAGTTGATTCTGCTGAAGGCACGATCACCTTCTTTTAATGGCCTAAGTTTCAACCCCCATAAGGATAATGTGTGCATTTGCTTGCATGAGGGTCTGCTATGCCTTCTTCTCTATGGTGTTGTGCATACCTCTGCACACCCCCCCCCCTCTGTAGAAGGGTACTGTCGATCACAGCTTGGCAGATCCAACGCACACAAATGCCCAATATGCTGTGTGCTGTAGTCTCACTTCACTGTGAAGTCAGTGTCAGACCACACCCCCTTTATCTCCTCAGGATTGCAAGCCAGCATTGGCTGGTTACTGCCATCTTCCCTGGTTTGCTTCTTTAGCACCCCAGCCACTAATCAAACTAGTATCGTTTGCACTGTAGTCTTGACTGAGTGTCAGTCCTCTACGCCATGGAGCTAAACTGCAGGGCCATTTTCTCAGTGCATTAATTCAGTTTTAACCCTTGTAATGAGTTACAGTGTATATTGTTCCAATTCTCAAGTGAAAAGGGATCATATAAGTAAACCTATTTTTTTCTTCTGGGTTGTATATATCTAGATCTAGATCTATCTTTCTATAGCTAAATCTAAATCTGTTATATATATATATATATATATATATATATATATATATATATATATATATTCCAAGCAAAAAGTTACATGGAACTCTGGAGGCTCATGGAAGAATATACAGAATAAAAAAAAAAAATCTTCCAAAGATTTATTAAGTAGCAATCCGCATATAGGCGAGATACTCAACAAAATCAAAAGCATTAGTGGCATCTTCAATGCATGAATGAAATCTGTAATAACAAAAAGCCATATATATAAAAAGAGAAAAAGTTGAAGTAATGTCTCTGTTATAAAGATCAAGTCTTTTGTTCAGGGAAATATGATGAGCAGAAAAGGTACAGTCCCTTGTTATAACTGTATTTATTGTCATTATATTAACTTAGAGAATGAATTTATACATCCCATTACCAAACAGATCTTAAAATTCAGTATTTTTGCCACCTGTTCAATGGAAAATGTTATTTATTTTTCTGATTGTGTGAAATGCAAATGTTTTTATACAGGTAAAACCAATCAGAAATTCAAGGAGAGAATTGTTTCACAGTTATCAGAGATACGAAGACATATTGACACCAAAGCACTTAGCAAGCACATTATGCAGTTTGGTAATGATCATATGTTTAAGTTCAGAGTCCTACAGAGGATATATAAACATAAGCATGGAGGATATAGTTAGATCTGGCAGAGTACAAATGGATTAATTATTTCAGGGCCGATACATTACCAGGTTTATATACTAAAATAATAAACAGAGCTGTATATGAATGTTTATCTGGGCATTTACAGATTCATAGGTTTATATATTTATATTTATATATGCATCATAGATTTATAGGTTTATACGTATAGAATATATGTTTTTGCATTTATACATTCATTTTTATCTGTTTTATATGCAGGATGTTTTTTAAACTAATAAACCATATGATTAAAAACTTTATTGTGATAGGCTGGCATTTTATTTATAAAACATGTGTATTTAATTAACCTTATAATGAAAAAGAGTCTTGATGGTTAAAAAGCTTTGCTGCTATTTTATTATTTTATTTGTATTAAAAATATTAAGTATTTTTAAATAGTCGGATTCCTGGCTTTTTCTTTGCATTATATCTATTTTGCTATCTGGAGTCCATTCAGCTTCCTACTGAAGTTATTATTTGGTATTATAGATAAGTAGCAGGGGGTGTAGGGAACGCAGACTCCCATATGGGGACTGAAGAGGGGACTTGCCCCATGCCAAAAATGTTTTTGTGTTTTTTCAATATTTTGAATTTTGATCTTTTTAGATCAATCAATTTAGGTTAAATTTTAAGAGCTTTTGACTATACATTGCACACTTGTGTGTCTCTCTCTCTTTCTCGATCTATATATATATATATATATATATATATATATATATATATATATATATATATAGATAGATATAGATATATGTGCGTGTGTGTGTGTGTGTGTGTGTGTGTATTTATCTTTACACACACACACACACACACACACACACACATACACACATATGTGGCTCTATAAGATTTCATCTAAGGTAGTTTTCACTGAACCAGAAATGAAAGAACAAATGGCTGAAAGTATATTTCACTGAAAAAAACATTTTGCCAAAAAAAAAGTGTAGAATCTATAGAAAGCATTCCTGGAGTAATCTATGATCTTTTCAGTTGTTATGGATATAATTTAGAAGATTTTGAGTAGATTGGCAATGCCGACCATCAAGCTGTACTACCAAATTAGTAGATGTTTGTATTTGTGATTTAGCATTAATTCACTGTGTGAGCAGTTTTTTTTTCTTTTCTCCACTGGTGTGTGACTGATATTAGAATATATATTGAAAGGGGATGAGGGATTCAAGGGGAAAAATATTTTTTGTTTTATGTATTTATGTAGAATATTTTTTGACACGCAGGCTTTTCATTCAAATGTACATTATGTACGGTCAGTGATCTGTACTTATTGCTTTTCTTTCAGTCAAGTATATGTATATATATATATATATATATATATATATATATATATATATATATATATATATATATATATATATATATATATATATATATATATATATATACATACAGATAGATAGAGAGCGAGAGAGAATGAAAGAGAAAGAGTGCATTTTTTAAGATAAGCTCCATTATTCCCTGCATATAAGTACCTTATTAAAGATTCCTGTTTTGTCATAAACCTTAGTGTCAATCGTTAGACCTAAAATAGGAATTTAGTTACTTTGCTTCTTCACTGTTAACAACATTTTTATTTATGTATTTATTTATTTTTAATTAGACTGGCACTCTTGAAGCAAAACCGATGGCTTTATAACAATTTTTTACATAAAATGTCTATTGTGTAATAGCAGTCTATGTTTTTTGGTGTATCATGGTATCCTTTGTGTACCTGAAGGTTTTATTTCAGAACATCCAACCCCTGACCAGTTGTAGTCTGCTCATAGGTTCATAGGTTCATAGGTTTATACTAGGCTATCTGCCCTAAGGCATTTATAAGCCTAGCCCAAATTATTGTGGCTTACGCCACCCCTTATATGAAAAAATACTGTGCCCATTAGTT
Source organism: Protopterus annectens (assembly GCF_019279795.1). Taxonomy (NCBI): domain Eukaryota; kingdom Metazoa; phylum Chordata; order Ceratodontiformes; family Protopteridae; genus Protopterus; species Protopterus annectens. The sequence goes on along the minus strand of NC_056742.1, from coordinate 143,182,153 downwards.
TGTTGTGCCTCTGTCCAGCAGTGACCCAGAGATGATTCCCGGGGTAAACCTACGATCTCCCATCCACAGGTCTAGATTTCTCTTGAACAGAGTCAGCGAGGTGCTCTGCCTCACATGGACCGGGATTTTATTCCACAGCATAGGGAGTCTCTGAGTGATAAATCTATCCCTCCAGCACGTCCTATTTATATCCGTGCTAAGGTTTAAGTCGCTTGCTCTAGTGGTTTTGGTGGATTTGGATTTTTGAGGTGGAGCATGTCCATTAATTCGGGTTGGACATGGCCTTGTATGTCAGGCACATGTCACCTCTGAGCAGGCGGTATGCGACTGAATAGAGCTGGAGTTTCTTCAATCTGGCAGCATATGACAGATTTTGGAGTCCCTTTATCCTTTTGGTGAGGAACTTTTGGGGTCTCTCCAATTGCTGCAGATGTCGGGTGAGATACATCCCGAATGGGGCATTGTACTCGATCATTGGTCTGATAAGTGAAGAATACAGGGAACAATGACCTCACTAGATCTGGATGTGAATCCCTTCATGATCAGGTGGGCAATGTAGAAGGTCTTTCTAACCACTTTAGCAATGTGAGTGTCAAAAGAAAGGCCACTGTCAACCTGGGTCCCCAGGTCCCTGATAACCTCTTCTGTGCTTAGTGGATTGCCACCTATATGGTAGCTTGGGGTTACCTTGTTTTTCCCGAAGGGTATGACTATACATTTTTGGCGTTTAACTTCAGGCCATGGCTCTGGCACCAGCTATCTGTTTCCGTGAGTCCCTTCTGAAGGATATCAGTGTCCGATGCACTTTCCACTATGGCGCCCAGTTTGCAGTCATCTGCAAACTTTGTCAGCCAAAGTCCTCCCATGTTGGCCTGTACTTCTGAGAAGTAGATGCCAAACAATAGGGGCCAAGGACCGAGCCCTGTGGGACACCACTTGTGACCGGCTTGGAGTCTGACACAGCGCCAGCAACTCTAACCCTGTGGGTTCTGTCCTTAAGCCAGTTTGCAACCCATCTTGTGACATATGGGTTTACATTTAAGCTGGTAAGTTTTTCTACAATACCCGAGTGGGGTATTGTGTCGAAAGCCTTTGCAAGGTCAAGGTAGGCTGTATGGACTGCCTTTCCCTCATCAATGGCCTTGGTGACTATTTCGAAGAAGTCGACCAAGTTCAAAAGGCATGATCTTCCCTTGACAAAGCCAAACTGGGTCGGGTCCAATGTCTGCAAGTCCCCTATATCTTTGTTTATGTCCTCCTCACTTAGTTTAGAAAGTGGATGCAATATAATGAAATACAGCAGAATCATATAACATTTGTTAATAGATGGGAGCAGGCCAATGAAAACAATGAATGTCAAGCATTTTAAACATCCATGATTATTTTTATCATAAGAGCAATACATATTACTTGAAATTATCAAAAGTATCATAAGTATTTTCAAAATGACAGGCATTTCTATGCAGAAATAGTTTGCTCTGTGCTACTTTTTCAGCCTTACATTTTGGAATGCATGACAGTTGCTGTATCAAGATCATACAAATGAGAGTAACTACTATGCGGTCAAAGATGACAACATTCTTTACATTTTGAAATGTCATTTCTCAGGAGTGTTTAATATAGTGGAATGATCTGTGACCTCTTAGTGCATTAGTGACTCACTTCATAACTTTATTCTGACAATTATCTTTCTTTCACTTTCTTGCTCTTTGCACATTTCTACTCAAACCTTAACCCTTGTTTGCCTTTTTAATATTACTATTTAGTACTTTACATGATACAAGGGACTTACAAACGGTGTTGAATTTTGTTTTGTGCTGAAAATTATATGCTGCTTTGTTTGCAATGACATGTCAGTAGGATTTCTGCTTACTTGGCCTACCCAAATGCTTTAAAGTGATACCACAATGGTGTGATTTCCTTCTGCAGACTCCACTATTCTTTCTCATAATCATGACCATAGCTGCCAAAACCCAATGCCCTTTCTAAAACCAGGAATGTGTGTGTGTGTGTGTGTGTGTGTGTGTGTGTGTGTGTGTGTGTGTGTGTGTGTGTGTGTGTGTGTGTGTGTGTGTGTGTGTGCGTATATATATATATATATATATATATATATATATATATATATATATATATATATATATATATCTGTATATATGTATGCTTCAGTGTATGCCCATGTGAATTATTTACATACCTTCATTAAAAAGTATGATGTACCTTCCAAGATTTATTACTGTGTATGGTTTAATTTAGTAGAGGCTTTTCTTTATTCAGCCTCATCTTATTATACTGTTCAAATGAACTGTTGAACTTCCATATTTTTATTCATGACATCACAGCAGAGCACCATGTAAACTTTGAGATGTGAAAGGCAGTGGGATGTAGTCTGGATGCAGCAGAAATAATCACAAATTACATGGTCCAGGGATTGCTGAATTTTGTATTATTGCATGTGGATATCCGTTTGTATTGTAAATGTCTTTGCCGTCTGGCTTTGGTCATGACTGCATAGAGTCTTGGGACCAGTTTACCCACCTAGTTAAAAATGTAAAAAAATGATTAACCAAAACTTTTATATTTATGAATAGTTAGAGATTTCTCAAATTAGTTGTAATTTTTGACTAGGAAACTGAGAAGTCACTATAAATAAATATAATTTTATAGTGCTGAGAGTCTGCCTCACTGTTTCTTTTATCAGTATAGTGTATCATTCAGACTCACTTTTAAAGATGACAATTTTTTGGCTGCTTGTAGTTTACATATTTTTCACTAGATGGTGACAAAGCCTCAGCAAATATGGAAAAATGATTTTAAGCATTTTCTGTTTCAAAATAAAAGCATTGCACTGTTGAGGACACAGAGATGAACTAGCAAATATCACATACAATTATGATTTATAAGTATAACTTTAAGGAAGTATTTTAGACAGTAGGTTTTTGTTTGGATTGTGATATGTCATAACCTTTCTTAATTATAGACCATGAGTATATGGCACAAAAAATGCAAATAAATGCAAATGGTCTGCAGTGATGGATTAAAAATGCAGTACACACTGCATGCCTATCAAAAGTTCTTTTTTACAATGCAGCAACCTGGTATTAATGTAGAAAACTTGATCTCACCTGTGCATTACCATAGCATAGTGTAGTTTCACAGTCACTGCCATTGCAACATTCTGACAGATTCAGGTGGGTTTCTTTGGTTAACTTCTTTGCAAGAGAAGGGGAGGGAGGGGTTGTGGTCCCCTTCACCCCACAGTCTCCATTTTATAAAAGGGTAGTTTTTTAGGAGTTAAAGAGGGTTTCAAAAGCTCCCTGTTATAAACAGAACCAACAAAACATTCTCTCTGTTGCTTTTCCTGTTAAAAAAAACTCTGAAGTAGTTAGCCCCTTTTAGTGCAGAACTGGAACTCACTGTAGCACTAGATGCAGCACAGTATAGGAATCTTTGATTTTAAACAACACTAGACCACACTTAACAACATCAACTGGTATTCTGAACCCACAGTAGCACAAGATCCAATGTTTTACATAACTGCCACACTGGATAGAGTCATGGAAGCAGGCTTTTACATCTACTGCTCATCAGAGAAAAGGTTTTGTTTTACTGAGAAGTGCTGACACAAATGCAAGAATCCTTACATCTTCAAGGAAGTATTACAAAAATACATTTAGTGTTCCTGCCCTACCTTGTAGAATAGCTAGAGGCATAGGCAGTTCTGTAACTCTTCTTTCAAACTGTTTTATATTTTTGGACTTGTTTTTCCAAGAATAGAAACCTGTGAGAACTTTTCAGTCCTCAGCTGGTTTGTTACTGGAAATCCTCTTGGTAATAAAATAAACTCCTCTTTCACGGTGACACCATATAATAATATTCTGACTCAAAAATAGCACAGACATCTAGCTAAGAATCGTCAGGACTACCTGAAACATCATTTCATTCTATAAAAGCATCTCAGAAATGTGAAAAAAAATATGTCAGAACAGTAATTGTCAAATGTGTATATATAACTCTGTTCTAAATGTTTTTCTATAGGAGAAAATAAGTTAGAAAAACAGTACAACAAATAGGTTTTAAATACTGTTTCTGTATTAGATAAAGAAATGGACATTTGGGAAGAACTGTAACACTTACCTGAAAGGTAATGCCTCCAAATATCAAGAATACCTGTGCAGAGCTGAACACATGGTCATATCAGTCATTTACAAGGCACCCACACATGTATAATATATACACATAATATATATATATATATATATATATATATATATATATATATATATATATATATATATATATATATATCTAGGACTACTGAACGAAAGTTCAATAGTCCGAATCCACAATCACCGAACACACTTTAAGAAAAGCGCTTTCACCGAAAAAGCACTTTCGTTAAAGTGTGTTTAAAAAAAAAAGACTAAACATTACTTTTACGTTTTTGCAGGGGGGCAAGCCTCTCTGCACTCCCCACATCCCCCCTACTTAAATATTCTCACTCCGAGGTCGCACTACAGTGGGGAAAAAGGAATTTTTCATTCATTTATTTTCCACTTATTGAATTAAACATCCAACCAAATAAGCAGTGTCCTTACCTCCGCTCACTTTTACTTATCAAGCAGCGTCCAACCGCTCACTTTCATTTCCCAACTCATTGAAATGAACATCCAACGTCAGAGGGGGAACAGAAGAGGGACAAGTCTGTCCCTCTTCTCCTCTCATGAGCCTGACCAGGGTGTTCCCCCTCCTTCATACCAAAACTTCCACTAAACCTTCCAAACCAAACCATACATTAAAATGGTTGAGGCCAAACAGCATTTGGTATACTCCATCCTCTGAACTAAATCCTAGCCACTAGCCTGCAAAGCCCTAGCATATAAATACACAAAACAGCCAGTTGCCTAAACAGTTGAAATTAAGCTGATGATCCTTTTCCAATGCCAAAGTAACATCCATATCCTTGTATAACACCTGTAAATCAAACATGTCCTCACTTATCCTACTACCAATGGTAGCTTTGTTTTATTCACAGGTCATTACCTGCCAAATGTACAACCAAAACACTAAAAATCCAAACACCATCCAAAACAAAGCAAGCCCAACTGCATGCCATCCTACCTAACCGCAATGTCCTTTTGCAGCCCAAAGAATATAATAACAATCAAAATGAGATTTCCTAGTCTAAAATATCAAATTAATAGTAATCCAACCACTATACCCACTATCTATTATAATGCAAAACATCTAATGACCACAATGGCATTTGCTGACCAATGAACCACCCAGTTTAATGACTTCAATACATCCATAAAGCCAATACCTCCCAGATTGTAACCCAATGAATCTCCATTGCCCAATGCCAACCCTTGCAACAAAGCTTATCTTGTCAATCACCACAATCTGTCAATCTTCCCACTGTCAAACCTATCCCAACCCTTAAAACATATAAACCACTGGCCAAGATTTAGTAAAGTCACATAACCCCGTCACCTGTGCAACTATAGTAATCAGAGCTAAATCCACCCTTAATCCGCCCTTGTCCTGAAATATTACCCATACAGTTTTTTTTTTTATTATCACTTTACCTTCACATCTGGTAAATCAAACAAAGCATGGCATGTATCCATTACCAACCCCAGGAACACAGTGCCTTGCTTAGACCTTCAAACTTCTGTGTAAACAACAGAAAGCTGTTACTCACACATCCCCAGCACACACGCGTACCTTGCAATGCTCTGTCAAACTCTTCACCTAGCCTTAAAAGAGGCATCCAGATAATGTACCTCCTTCTGATTGTCAGTGCGCTGCTGCCAAATCCAATGAAGAACAGTGTTAAACTCTCAAAGTAGCACCGACCATTGAGCAACCCATCTGAATAGCCTTGCCACAGGAAAACTCAAACCCAACTACCATGCCCACAAACAATGTCACATTGTTGCGACTCCACCCCACCTGTGAACAACTCCAAACTCCCCATAAACAATCCTCCAACCTGATTTACCCTGCTCCTGACAATCCTCATTCTCACCCTGCCCCCACACTACTCCTAAACTGTACCAACTCTGATGTGCCTTAATGAGCACCTAATAAAGTAGGATGACCTGTGACCTCATTGTGCACCACTCCAGTGACCACCACATCCAGACCAGCAGTATCCATCACCATTCAAATCCACTTCCATCTGGTCACCGACTGATGCCCACTCTCTGCTCCTCCATCTGCAAAAGAAAAGAAAACTGTAAATCCTCTGCACATACATAGACCAAAACTTCTTAATGTCAACATTAGGCACTGCCAAGTGCCTACCTTGTTCATCAACAGCATAGCTGCTACACTACCCCAACACCCCTTTTCTGAATAACCTGGTGCCACTGTGTCCCCCAGCAAATACTTTCACAGCTAGCTAAGGAACGTACTGCAGCAAAAACAATCTTATGCCACAAGCAGTAATAACTGAACATATGCATTTACACAACACCTATTAAAACGCAGAATGTAAAGTGAGCTACCAACTCGAATATGTCACTACTAAATACTGTGAATGAGGACTAATTTAAATATAAAAATACCTGGGTAGCCCTGTGATTTCAGTATATGGGCCAAGTTAACTTTTTTCTTAAAACAGTCTTGGGAGCATTTTTGTAAGCAAGCCCTACAAGAATATCCTCATGCAATCACTCTTAACCAGATTAAAAGATTAAACAAAACTACACATTCATCTGTTAGAAAATATGACATTGGCAGCTTCTCCCATGTGCTGCTGTGTTCTACTAGACCTGTAACAGCAGCATGTACACCACAGTGAAACTTAGGATGCATAAAACAAAGAGTAAAATACCTCCATAACATACCCATACCTCTCAAGTGTACCTCATCTCGAGGAACGGTCCTCATTTGGGGTCATAAAAGTTTATGTTCCACACCAAAATGTGATTCCTTTCCCAGTTACACTTACATAAAACCAATTAATCCCCTCCCTACACTTACCTTATTTCCTCCCAATCATTCTAAATTACCATTTAACCCTTTCAACCCCCCTCCATCAGCTTTCTTTCCCTACCCTCTTAATTCTTATTACTATCTCTCCTAACCCCCATCTGAAGAACTCCCTGGGCAAATTGGTTAGTTACCAAGCCCCATTTATAGTTACACTAAGGCCTAATAATGCTGTGATGTGTGACTGTGCAGCAACAAAGACAAACCAATGCTGTGCTACATTACAATGGGTAATATAGCTGCAGATGTTGTCTTCACTGATACAGAGTCCATCAAGAATTACTTTGCACACTTCTGGAGATCATACCTGGAGAGAGTTACCAAAATTGTGGAAATTTTAACAGCTGAATGTTGGCAATTAAGTAAGGGGAGTACAATATATAGAATAAAAGAAATGGCTGAAAGCAGTGGGAAACAGATTGAAAGGAAGGAAAGATGAGATATAATGTGGCTGCAAAGCAACATTATGGTATAAGGACTGGAATAAACAGAAGAATAATGACTGCAAAGTATCAACATAGATAGTGAGCTTGAAACTTCATAGGGATAAATCTAAGAATGACATCAAGAAATATTACATCATGGAGAAGATATTGATATTCTGAATTGTAATACCAAGGTGGTATTGAACTGCAAATCTATAAAGGGTTTTAAAGGTAGCCAGTTCACGTCAGATAGGTAGAAGAGTACCCGTTTAGTGTGCCATCCTTTCAGTCACAGATTTGTTAAACATAGTCTCTGAAACCTGGTAAAATGGTTGTTCTAGGGAAAACAACCCTTTCACTCCAAGATCATTCCACACTTAAATTTTATCTTTTTCTGAGATGTGGCTATCCTGGCTCTGACCATTTTACTTAGTGGTATTGTGGCAATTACAAACCCTACAGGGTTTTGCTCCTGAAGGAATTTGCAATTTTGTGTTTTAGATGTTTTTAGCAGAAACCTTTTATGTCACTTGTGTTTCTCAAATGTCATTTTGGAGAATTAGTGTTCTATCAGCTGCTCCATATTTGCAGAGGACTAACTGCCACACACAAGTGGAGAAATGGATCAAGGTGGTTTTACATGTGAATCAGTATAAGTACATACCTTCACCATATACCAGTGCAAAAAATCACTGGTAACATGTTACATGATAATACCTACTGGTGGCCCAAGGCATGTATCTTTAGATGTGTGTCTACTGCTGAACTAACAGCACTATTAAATTCTAGATGATTTAATATGATATGATAAAGTTGAGGATTTCATATTAACAACAAAAGACTTCTTCAGTAGATCACATAAAACAAATCACATGACATATATACCCATGGCTGGCCCCCAGTTGACCACACCACCTACTCACCCCAGCTCCACCCAACCCCCTTTAACCCTCTGGCCTTCTGGACTTAAAATTATTTTTAATTAGATTATCATGAATGCATGCTACTACTGTATAATAAAAACAAAATAATTCTGTTATATTAAAAGAAGATGAAGCAGACCATACTACACTAAAGTTTAAGCTAAACTGAAACATGAAACCTGGTAAATCTTATGACAAATCACAGCCCACAACCCTTGTCTCCATCCCCAATGTACTAGTATGTCAGGAATTCTGGACAACTGAATAGGTGTGGATAGGCTTGATGATTGTGGGAAGAGGAGGGAGGCAAAAAGAACATGGAAGTGTTCCAAACTCAGTTCTATATTCTCATATCATCATACCCCTTTCTTCCTTCATGGTTCACAAACACCTCCTGCACCTGCTCTGAACTGCTGAAGTCCCTTGCCGAGTTTATTTTCATACTTTATTGCAGTAACTGTGGAACTTCCTCAGAATGATTAATGATAATAATAATCTCAGATCTCTTCCTTAGAAATGGCATTGCTAACAAAACCTCCAACACACTTGTAACTATTTCTGAAAGTTTATTTTTATTTACATAATTATTTGCTAAGCCAGAACAGTGGACTAATGCTTGCAGAACGCTTCCAACCACAGTTCAGGCTGCAAGCAAAATAATAAAGATTACATGCCAAGAAACTTTAAGGTAACTACTAAGCAGCATGTTTTGGAAAGTGGGAAGAAATAAGAATGTCTTAAGGGCACATATGGATATAAACTCAGACAATTTGTTCAGGTTTTTGCAACACACACCCCCAAAATTCCTCCTAATCCAGCCCCACCATTTTCTACCTTTATGTTTCTAATTATCTGTTCCCCCTTGTTTTGTAGGTGACAGTGAAACTATGTATCCTTGCAGTGCCTTTTATGAGTCAAAGTGTTTATGTTACTGCTTTTCTATTTTAACTAAGTGCAATCATTTTTCTAAACATTTCTGTCTCCTTCCACTCAGTACACACACCTTGTATTTAACCTCTTTTGGATTATTTTGCTCCAGTCTACATTTGCAATAAGAGTTTTGTACCGTACTGTTGGCATTATCTTAAGTCTTTGCGATTATAAATTATCTCAAATCATAGTATCTTTTTGCTTATTTTTTTTTTGTTTGTGATTACTAACTTTTGTTTTCATACTGCCTGAGGCTGACGATTCCATAATTATTTTGTATAAGTACATTCATTTAGAACAAGCGAGAGAAGAAAAAAAAAAAAAAGAAAACAGTACCACTCTCAGTCTTTATATTAAATATGGTCTTACTATATTCTGCAACAATAACTGGAGAGATTAACAAAACCAGATAGTTAATCTGATCAGTTTTGGGGTGAAAACCCTGTTGAGTAATCAACAACAGCAACTAACTACTTTGGGAGAATGAGCAGCTAACACTTTGAGCCATACAAGTGTGACAAGAATCCAGTATTAATAACACTATACTACCAGTGCAGAGAATGAGAATGACAGGAAATGTAGTCCATATGCAAGACTACGGGTAGGAAAATGCCTTGCACTTTGCTACAGTGATTCTTAGGTAACTCTTGTAGGCCGTATAAGATATAATGATCCTGCCAAAACCCATTGCAAGGGCCCCCTGTGGGAGCAATGCTCTATTGGACCAAATAGATCCAATTAGCCTAAGGGCAGCCCTGTTAATATACCCATTCCAAATTATGTCACTAAATTAACTGGTCATACATTTTTTTTAAAGTTAAGAACATAAAAATGCCTTAATTTAAAATACTGCTCTTTTAATTTTAATAAGTATTTAATATTTAAAAGATATATTAAACCAGTTGAGTGTTTCACATTCAATTCCATCTGGCACTTCAATTCTCTAGCAGAATGTCAACATATCCACATTCTTTGCATGTATTTTAGGTTCATATAAGCCTAGTAAAATATCCTGATTGCTTCCCACAAGTTTATGTGCCTTAGAGGTTACTTTAAGAGGTATATATGAGCTAGGACACGATTTATAGCCTGCCTCTGTCTGTTAGAGACATAGGTTCATAGGTTCAAAAGTATCTATAAACTGGATTCAAACCCTGCATTACCTGCCTTACTTCTCTAAGCTCACCTCATGTACACCCTGCTGTACAGAGATTTCATATTCATTTTTTTGGTGGTGTGGCATAGCAGATAATTTGAGTAGTATTACTACCTGCACAAATCCCACAGCTTTTTGTTGTATGCAGGAGCGGCCTTAGGTCAACTGGTGCCCTAGGCAAAAGGGCTCCACAGCACCCCCCACCACACCACCCGGTGCCCCCATCCTAGTCTACCTACACCAAATAAATACTGGAAAAGCACCCCTACTAGAGCGGCACCCTAGGCAGCCACCTAGTTGGCCTATGCCTAAGGCCAGCTATGGTTGTATGGTGGAGAGGCTTGTGGACGTGGTGGAAAAACTGGAAAGCTGAAGTTCTTTCAGTGATTCAGCCTCTTTTTCTAAACACACTGGCAACAGCACTCAGGATGAAAATCAGCTGGATTATGGGAACTATTCCAATGGCATGAGGATGTTTTACAACTAATTAAAGACTAGGTAATACTGTAAGAAATATAAAACATTAATGTGGCAAAGTATTTATTTGGAAGAATGTGTATGGGGTCAAAATTTCTAAATAATTTAAACATGGACTGCCCTTATATTCTGAATTAGTGATCTTTGTAGCAAAACTTGAATGCAGCTTGTGGAAATTCTTATCAAACAGAAAGAAAAAGAGCTCATAGGCTTGAAAAAGAAGACTGATAGTATCTGTAATAGTATAATAAGGCATCCATGAGTTTCTTCTTAAAAGACTGACTTTGATTTGACCATTTCCTGTATTGGCAGGCATGAGAAAAAGGTTAAAGCCTAAAAAAAATAGAAACTCTATCAGGTTAAGCCAGCGTATTCCAAAGTGAAAGCTTATCCTATTAGAAACAAGCATTACAGAATTTCATCCAATCAATTTAATGGATTTTATCCATGCCAGTCAAATGAAGTGGTTGAGAATCCCTGTGATGTTACTCAGGAAGTAGCATCAGACATTCCTCTCAATTGGCAAGTAAACAGCAAAAACAGCCTTAGTCAGGTATGGGCCCTATAATTAACCAAACAAAATGCAATATACTTAATGAAAATTTAATTATGATGGTGCTGCTGTGCTGTACTTCCTGTACTGGAACCAAAGTCTTCTTAAGACACAAAGTCTTGGCTGTTTACTGACAGATGACATCCCAGGCTATGTACTACATGAACTACAAAATGAACTGGCACCTCACCTAAGTGTCATGTTTAATCATAGCCTCACTTCAGACTTCATGCCACAAGGGGGATCCACCTTGGATCCTGGGAACTACTGTCCCATCAGTCTGACGAGCCTGATCTACAAGAGCATGGAGCGCATTATCATGGAACTTATAAACAAAGACATTGGCATCCTTCAAACATTGGACCCCACCCAGTTTGGGTTTGTGAAGGGCTGATCTTGTCTTCTGAACCTAATTGATGTCTTCTAATCAGTCTCCAGAGCTGTGGACGAGGGTAAGGTGGTCCACACAGCCTATCTGGACCTGGCCAAGGCCTTCAACACCATTCCCCACTCTGGAATCATAGATAAACTTACTAAACCGGGCATAAATCCCTATGTCACTCGATGGGTTGCCAAATGGCTTACTGACAGAACCCAGACTGTAAAAGTAGCCGACTCCAAATCCAGCTCCAGACAAGTGACATGTGGAGCACCTCAGGGTTCAGTCCTGGGACCACTCTTGTTTGGCATCTACTTCTCTGAATGACTGCAAACTGGGAGCCATTACTGAATCCCCAAATTATGTGGATATTCTACAAAAGGGCCTTACAGAAACAGATGCCTGATGCCAGGGCCATGGGCTCAAGCTTAATGCCAAGAAATGTATAGTTATCCCCTTTGGAAAAAACATGTGCCCATGAATTACCACATAGGTGGCAGTACACTAAACATCAAAAGTGTGATGAGAGACTTAGGGACACAGGTGGACAGTGGTCTCACTTTCGATAACCACATCACCACAACAGTCAGGAAATCCTTCTATGTGGCACACCTCATCACTAAGGGCTTTTCATCCAGAAAAAAGGTGGTCATTGTCCCACTGTACTCATCCCACATTAGACCCATTATAGAGTATAATGCCCCATTTGGTATGTACATCTCAAGACATCTGCAACAGCTGGAAAGGCCACAGAAATACCTCACTAAAAGTATCACAGGCCTAAAGCAGCTGCCATATACTGACCGTCTAAAACAACTCCAGCTATACTCTGTGGCATGTCATCTACTCATAGGCGATCTCTGCTTAACATACAAGGCTATGTCAAACCCTGAGCTGTTGGACATGCTCCACTTAAAGAAATCCCAATCCCTCAGAGCAACACGCTCCAGGGATCTAAACCTTGTCATCACAATAAACAAAACATGCTGGAGGGATAGGTTCCTGACCCAGAGACTCCCCATACTCTGGAATAGACTGCCCATACATGTCAACCTGAGCATCTCCTTGGCCCTCTTCAAAAGAAACCTTGATGATTGGATGAGAGATAGGAAATTCACCCCAGGGATCATGTCAGTCGCCCTGCTAGACAGGGGTCCAGAGAAGTAAATATTGTGGGAAGAAACATCCAGGGAATTGTTATGGCTAGGCTTGTATAGGCCCTAGGGCCGATAGCCTAGTACCAACCTATGAACCTATAAACCTATGAACTGCTGAATCAGAGTCTGATTATAACACAGAGTTTTGCATGATTGCATCTGCAGTCTGTTTAAAGCACAGAGCCTTGCAAACTGCACACTGATAAAGAAATATGCTTTCCAGCACAATACTATTTTACTGTAAGCACAGTTACTAATAAATAACTTATTCTTATAACAAACAACACTTACTACTGTGACAGGTTTTAGCTTAGATGTTTAAGGTTTACTTCACGATCAGTATGAATGATCATTACAATACCTTGGAACAAGTGTGTTCCTACAAATACCTCTAACCCAGCTTAATTTTTACAGTCTATTTATACTTTTCTTGGATCCTGTTTTTCTTCTTGGTATCTCTTTTTGGACTTTGTACGGAAACATCTGCTAGAAAACACTTCTGCTGATGCTTGTGGGAAAGCATGTAATATTTCACTTTTCACACTTGTTTTTTAAAGAAATGTTTTGTGGGAAAACATGTACAAATTGTTTTTCTGCTGATCATTTCCATTCATCTGTAAGAAAGGATGTCAAACTTTTTTGCTGATATTGTCAGAAAACATGTTTTTAAGGAAACATCTTGTGAGAAAGCACATACTGCTAATTTAGTAAAACATGTCCATTAACAGAAGTCTGTAAGAAAGCATTTATCAAACTGTTCTGCTGACATGAGGAAAGCATGTGATACTTGCTTTCCAGAATTGCTTTTTAGGCTTTTTGTTGACACTGTGAGGAACCATGTCTGTTAATTGATGTTCTTTCTTCAAAACACATACAAAGTATGGATATCCATTTTACATTGCTAAACTCTATACCTACATTCAAGCACACTTTTTATTTAATGTGTTTATTTTTCAGCATATTTACAGCAGATTTGATTATAATCATTGTTCAGCACACTCTAATAGCTCCCCCTTTTGATTTTAAGCCATGGAGATAAATTCATCATTGTTTGGTAATACATTCTCATTATGGCAATTAACAACAGTAACTTGCTGATTAACTCTTGTTAAGCAAAATTTAATACATGTGAGTAATATGCAAGCAGGCACTACAATAATAATAATAGCAATTAAAAATATGATAATTTTTTCTGTTCATCCTGTAAATGGATTACTAAACCACTCATTCTAATTGTCATTCTATTTTTTTCTAGTATACTGTGATACTTGCGCAATGACCTTTAAATGCACTTTTGGAGACTCTGTTTTATTTGGAATAAATGTATAGCATTGTTCTCCTATTAGGGCACATATCCCCTCTTGGGATGCTAGTATGTAATCTAACGACATTCGATTTTGTAAAACTATAGTTCGTATGGCTGTCATTTTGACAGTAATGTCAAAGACTGCATTGAAAGTGGCAATTGCTAATACTTCAACTAGTATGGATAGTTTTCTTAACTCCCAAATGGCTTTTGCTGCTCCATACCATGGGAATATACCTGCTTCAGAAATTACATAATCTCCTAGATTCATATCTTTTAATTTTAAATAATCAAGATTTTGGTGATAAATATGTGATGTATCTAAGGTGTTTACTGGATTTTCTGGACTTTCAATTACAGATAATATGTCTCTTTTTTTTGCATTTCTAATGCTTCCCTTTGGTAACTCTTTTACATGATGCATTACTGGTACTACTAACCCTATATAGCATGTACCAATCCATCCCTCTGGTAAGCATTTATAAGCATATTTACCACAAATGTAATATAACCCATTTGACAGGGCAACACTGCTATTTACTATGCTGCCATTTACTTGTCCCATAATAGGAGTTGCATTATATACTACCATAACATTTTTATTTATTTTGTTTTGCTAACATGTAACATTGGTTTTACACTCATTTTTTATGCTTTGTGAGAAGTGATGTACCATTGTTTTACTTAATAATAACTGACCCTTGGTTGGTATTAAAATAGGTAATCCATGATGAAATACACCATATTCTGGTATGTGTTTATGAATGTTTACTATTGCAACCATATCCATGCAGTTACTGTCACCCACTGAGATGGTTCCATTTTTCTGAAAATATGTAAATCCCTGTACTATAGCAGAAAACTGTATCCTTGCTTTACATAGCTGTACATTTACAACTTGGTCTCCTGTTTCATTTATTAATACTTTCCAACTATTAGAAGTATCTAGTGGAATTGGCACCAGGGGCATGACCCCTGCTATTTTAAGTATTAAACTACATACCCAGCAATCAGAAGCATTCATGCTTATTGCATACCAACATTGTCTTGCCAAAAATGTATTAAAAGATGGTGACCAATCGTGCTAATTTTTTCCATGCATCTTTACTCTCTCTTGTAACTTTACAGTTTGATTAATAGGTTGTAGGTACAACTTAATGCTAAGTAATGCAATAGTTAGCATGACAGCTAGTATTGCTTTAAACAAAATCCTTTAAATAGAAATTCCATTGCTGAATCATTTTGCCTTTGATCATCCAAAACTGGATTTCCAAAAGAATGCACTTTAAACCATGTCAATTTCATTATGCTTTCTCTGTGAGGGACCTACAAGAGAATACACTTAGTCAGCTTTACATTGCTCACTAATTTTGACAAGTTTTAACTGATCTTTAAGTACCAACATTGTATTGTTTTTCTTTTTCCCTTTAATTTTTTACACTAATGGTCCAATTTGTTCCACTACTTTAAAAGGGTCTTGCCAATTGTAATCCCATGGCCCTTCCATTTGGAACATTTTTACGAATACTTTTGTTCTGCAGGGAAAGTTTTCTTCAGATGGTAATATTGGTACCTTTTCCATAGGTGGAATGCTTGCTCCCTTGCATTATAGTTATACACCTCAGTAAGTTGCTTTAGCCACTCTTGATGTTTGCTGATTTCTAACATGGATCTTCCATTAGGTATATCTCGATCAAACTGTAATTGTATGAGCATTTTGTGACCTGTCATTATTTCATATGGGGAGATACCTGTTTTGGTATTTGGTGTCACCCAAATACCCATTAAAATCCCAGGCAGATGATGTACCCAAGTATTGCCCTTTTCAAGGCATGGGTTTTTAGACTTTCTTTTAACATCCGATTCATACGTTCTACAATGCCATTGGATTGTGGATGGTATGGTACATGAAAACTTTGCTGTATGCCTAACAAATTACACATTTATTTAATGAGATCACTAACAAACTGTCGACCATTGTCTGATTCTATAACATGTGGCCACCCCCAATGACAAAAGATATTTTTCCATAAAGCCTCTGCAGTTGCTTTTGCTGTCATTGTTTTGGTAAGAATTGTTTTTACCCATTTTGAAAAGACATCCACTACTACAATTAGGTATCTGTAACCTCCCTTTGTTGTTGGCAATGTTCCTGTATAATCTATTTGAACTGCATACCATGGCCCATCTGCTGGCTCCACCCCATGTAACTGAGGCTTTTTGCTTTTAGCATTTACCTGCACCATATTCTGGTATGTGTTTATGAATGTTTACTATTGCAACCATCACCATGCAGTTACTGTCACCCACTGAGATGCTTCCATTTTGCTAAACATATGTAAGTCCCTGTACTATATCAGATAACTGTACCCTTGCTTTACAAAGCTGTACATTTACAACTTGGTCTCCTGTTTCATTTATTAATACTCTCCAACTATTAGAAGTATCTAGTGGAATTGGCACCAGGGGCATGACCCCTGCTATTTTTGGTATTAAACTACACACCTAGAAATCGGAAACATTCATGTTTATTGCATATCAACATTGTCTTGCCAAAAACATATTAAAAGATGGTGACCAATCATGCTAATTTTTCCATGTATCTTTACTCTCGCTTTCTTGTAACTTTACAGTTTAACAGGTTGTAGGTACAACTTAATGCTAAGTAATACAATAATAATTAGCATGATAGCTAGTATTGCTTTAAAAATATATCCTTTAAATAGAAATTCCATTGCTGAATCATTTTGCCTTTGGTTATCCGAAACTGGATTTCCAAAAGGATGCACTTTAAACCATGTCGATTTCATTATGCTTTCTCTGTGAGGGACCTACAAGAGAATACACTTAGTCAGATTTACATTGCTCACTAATTTTGACAACTTTTAACTGATTTTTATGTACCAGCATTGCTTTGTTTTTCTTTTTCCCTTTAATTTTGTACTCTAATGGTCCATTTTGTTACACTACTTCAAAAGGGCCTTGCCAGTTGTTATCCCATGGCCCTTCTGATTGGAACATTTTTACCAATACTTCTGTTCCGCAGTGAAGGCTTTCTTCAGATGGTTATATTGGTACCTTTTTCCACAGGTGGAATGTTTGCTCCCTTGCATTATAGTTACATACCTCAGTAAGTTGCTTTAGCCACTCTTGATGTTTGCTGATTTCTAACATGGGTCTTCCATTAGGTATATCTGGATCAAACAGCAGTCGTATGGGCACTTTGCAACTTGCCATTATTTTGTATAGGGAGATACCTGTTTTGCTGTTTCATGTCACCCGAATACCCATTAAAATGCCAGGCAGGTGATGTACCCAAGTATTGCCCTTTTCCAGGCATGCCTTTTTTAGACATTATTTTAACATCCGATTCATACGTTCTACAATGCCATTGGATTGTGGATGGTATGGTGCATGAAACCTTTGCTGTATGCCTAACAAATTACACATTTGTTTAATGAGATCACTAACAAATTGTTGACTATTGTCTGATTCTATAACACGTGGGCACCCCCAATGACAAAAAATATTTTTCCATAAAGCCTCTGCAGTTGCTTTTGCTGTCATTGTTTTGGAAGGAATTGCTTTTACACATTTTGAAAAGACATCCACTACTACAAGTAGATATCTGTAACCTCCCTTTGTTGTTGGCAACTTTCCTGCATAATCTGTCTGAACTGCATACCATGGCCCATCCTCTGGTTGCACCTGATGTAACTGAGGCTTTTTGCTTTTAGCATTTACCTGCAAACAGATTAGACATTCTTCTACAATCAGCCTACATTATTTTTTTAAATTTGGGGTCCAATATTTTTCTTTTACAATTACACATAACTTATCAGCTCCTAAATACTCCTTTGGTGGTATTCCCACTAATCTGCACTGATCAGTACCTTGAAATTTAACTTCTTGAGACATAAACTACATTTTTTAATTTTTAACCTTAAACCCTGCTTGCTGTAAAGTGTGGGAAACTTTTTTAAGAAGCTGTTCTACTGTTTTAGATTAAATCAATATGTCATCAATGTAATGTAACACTGAATCATCATTTTCCAAATGTTGTAGAACAGATCCTACTGTCTGGTGAAAAATAACTGGATTGTTTTGAAATCCCTGAGGTAATCTTGCCATGACATATTGCTGTTTTTAAAATGTAAAGGCAAATCTTGGCCAGTCTTTTTTCCTTAGTGGTACTGAAAAAAAAAACATTTTCTAAATCTAATACTATAAACCACTTACTGTGTGGCTTAACATGTGCAGACAACCCTGGAACTCTCGGAATCAAATGTGCTCTAGGAGTTGTGTATTTATTAACCTTCCGTAAATCAATAACAAGACGATAACTACCATCTTTTTTTCTTGACTGGCCAGATAGGTGAATTTGTGGGACTGTTGCCTTTTTGTATAATTCCTTCCTTTTCCCATTCTGCAGTACATTTTTCCATATATTCTTCTGCCTCCCTAGGAATGGGATATCATTTTTGAAATGGTAGTATATAATCCTGATCACTACCCACCTCTACTGGCATTTCTAGTTTTCCACAGTCACTGGGACCCTTGGACCACAGGTTTGAAAATTGCTGTTGTAAATGCTGTCACACATCCTCACTGTCTGTATTCACATATCCTGTAAGCTTGTCAGTTTTTTTGGGTAGAGAGATTGCACAGTAACCTGCACTTTTCTCTCCCTCTCCTTTTTTCCTTTCTCCTATCCACAGAATATTGTTAGGCAAGTCAGTTACTATTCCCAAAGGTCATAGAATGTCCATACCAATAATTGTAGTTGAGCAGGATAGATGCATTAAAAATACACCCTTTCATGTCTGTCCTTCTTGGCTAAATTTTGTCTAAATCTTGGCTACTCACTGCATAGCATCCTGTGCCATTAAATGCTGAAATGCAAACCTTTTTATAGGATTCACAGGTAACTGTCTGTTTGTGATGGATACTGCTGCTCCTGTGTCTAATAAGACATTTTTCCATAGTGACCCTTCTACCCAGATATCTATCCGTGGTCATCTGTCTTGACCCCTTTTAAAAGTAGTCAAGAAAGATACCAGAGTAGGGAGGCACACCCTTTATTGTCAAATGCAATATGACACACTGCATGTTCTTGCTTGTCATCTTCCTCTGTGTCTGAGTGATCTACATATTTAGGTTTTTCAGTCTCTTTTCATAATTGTTGCCTAGCTATCCCTTCTGCCTGCTCTACCAAATGTTTTGGATTTACAGGTGAGGCTGCTTGAAAGTCTGTGGGACATACATCCCCTTTTCCTGTGTATTGATGGCCCTTATAGCTGTCTTTACCAATTTTATAAGGTCTTTGTACATAGATTTGTTTTTCTGACTTGCCTTGCAAATCTTTTGGCTCTGTTTTTGGAAACACACCCTGTTCTTCCTTCTTTTTATGCCAAGATTTGTAATGATCACAATTTTGCTTAACATGCTCTAAAACATGTTGGTATCTTTTGTTCATTACCTGTGCCTGATTCTGGTGCTACAGACACAGGAACATGAGCTGGTGGTGCAGACACAGCTCTACCTGCTTGTGGTTGTTCACACCACCAGTGCCTTCCCTGGTTTTTAACTTCACCAATCACCTGAAATGGCTCACTACCCTCTCCTAATGTAAAGATATGGTGTGAGCATAATGTCCCGTCATCAGCCATAGTCTGTCCCCTCATTAATTTTTGTACTAAATCTGAATTTTCTTCATAAATGCATTTAATATCCACTGGGACCCCTTTTACTTGCTCTAAAAACCAATGTATTAACTGTTTTTGTATTTCTCTTTTTTTCGTGTCTCTATCTGACCTTTGATATATGATCTGAACTACAAGTCTGAAGTGATCAGCTTGTTCCATTAACTTATCTGAGATGGTGATTTTGAAATCATCTAACAGCTTAGCTGTGAAAGGCTTCCCTTGTGTATATGCCATAAGAATGGCTGTCATACATCCTACTTTACTGTTTAACTGATAAGCATCTTGCTTTAACTGAATGAAAGTTTTGAAACATTTGGGAATAAAAATCCAGAAACACCTAAGTAATGCATCTGTCCATACATCAGATCCTGCTGTGTATGCTACCCATTCTTCAAATGCAAGCATATTGCAAAATATGCCTTTTTATCATTCCACTGTGGTAAATCTTATAATAATCTAGACTGTGTATATAGATATGCAGTGACTCCCTGTTCTATAACTTGTACTGATTTTGTATTTTGCAATTCTTCCTTATTAGAATGGTGCTCTGTAAATTAGTTGTTATTTCAGTTAATTCTTCCTCCTTATGTTGTACATGCTTTTTAAGGTCTATAATCTCTTTTTGTAATTCTTTACAGGATGTATGATACCTTTTATTAGAGTCATCTGCTGGCTGTAGGGCTCCTATGCACTTTTGACAGAGTTTTTGTATATCATTTCTGAACTTTTTGAACTCACCTTGTCTGTCTTTTAAGAATTTGTGAAATTTTTCTGTTAAAATATCATGAGCCTTGCCCCTGTCATCGGGGTCACAAGTAAAGGCTGTATTTCACTGTTGTACATAATTTTAAAAGGTGTAAAAAGATCTAATGAGGATTCTGTCAGTAATAGATTTAACTGCTGTTCTAACTCTGAGATTAATACAGTGACAGGATGTAATGTAAGCATTTTACCTTTTGCTGGTTCATCACCATTAAAAGGCTTGTCTTTGTAGTCTAAACTTTGAACGATGGCCTGTACTGTATTTTTATGCCATTGCACAAAAAGAGCAGCTTCAGATGATTCACACAATGAACATTTACTATAACATGCCACATTGTTTTTGTTTTAAATACCAATCAAATGTTACAATCCACTTACATAATGCTTGAACATCAACTTACCCTAATAAGGTTTTACACTTACTAATGTGCTGAGTATACCAACATTGCATTTTTTCCCATAATTTATCTGGTTGGTCTGAGACATTAAAAGTAAAGGTTTGTTTACATTTTTTATTACAGTCCCTAATGGCATCCATACTTATATTTGACACAGGAAAAAAGTCTTACCACTTAGCAAGAGAACAGGTGATCAGGCTGTTATTGCAGATGGCTGGAAAATTTTCCATAGTCCCTCGAGAATCTAGTGAAATAAAGCTAGCAGTGGGCAGCTTCAAAACCATGTTCTTCACCTAACTTGGAGAATTTATGGCACTGCAACCTTTCTGCAACGCAGTCTCTCTGGATTTAGATGTCTGAAAACTGTACTGTTGCAAGTTGTATAAAGCTGGAGTGCTTCTATTTAGGGCTCACTCATGTACACAAATATTAGTTACTGCACCTTTACTGTGGTGACCCTTTGCAGGTATTACGCCCCCTGTGTTTGAATGCAGGCCAGACTCACTACTGAAAGATTAATTATGAAGGTGCTGCTATGCTGTACTTGCTGTACTGGAACCAAAGTCTTCTTAAGACAAAAAGTCTTGTTGGCTGTTTACAGCTGAATCAGAGTCTGGTTATAACACAGAGTTTTGCATACTGCATCTGCAGTCTGTTTAAAGCATCGAGCCTTGCAAGCTACACACTGATAAAGAAATATAATATGCAGCACAAAACTATTTTACTGTAAGCACAGTTACTAATAAATAACTTATTCTTATAACAAATGACATACTACTGTGACAACTTTTAGCTTAGATGTTTAAGGTTTACTTCACAATCAGTATAAATAAGTATTCTCCTACACGATGCCTCAGAACAAGTGTGTTCCTACAAATACCTCTAACACAGCTTAATTTTTATAGTGTATTTATACTTTTCTTGGATCCTGTTTTTCTTCTTGGCATCTTTTTTTGGATTTTGTATGGAAGCATCTGCTAGGAAACACTTCTGCTGATGCTTGTGGGAAAGCATGTAATATTTTACTTTTCAGACTTATTTTTTAAGGAAATGCCTTGTGGGAAAGCACATACAAATTGTTTTTCTGCTGATCATGCCCATTCATCTGTAAGAAAGTACATCAAACTTTTTTTGCTGATCTTGTCAGAAAACATGTTTTAAAACATCTTGTGAGAAAGCATGTACTGCTGATTTTGTAAAATTATGTCCATTAAGCAAAGTCTGTAAGAAAGCATTTATCAAACTGTTCTGCTGACGTGAGAAAAGCATGTAATACTTGCTTTCCAGAATTGCTTTTTAAGCTTTTTGCTGACACTGTGAGGAAGCATGTCTGTTAGTAGATGTTCTCTCTTCAAAACACATACATAGTGTGGATGCCCATTTTACATTGTTAAACTCTATACCTACATTCAAGCAAACTTTTTATTTAATGTTTTTATTTTTCAGCATATTTACAGCAGATTTGATTATAAAGATTGTTCAGCACACTCTAACACTTAACATTGAAGACACTTTGATTAATACATTGGGACTGATTGGGACTGGGCAAAATGGGTTTCAAGGTCATGGCCGTGGCCATGTAGGGTGGAGAGGGAGAAGAACTGATTCCTGCAACTGATACTTATTGTAATGGGCATTATAATATTTGGAATTTAACTAATAAAGTGTTTTCTGAAAATGAAATACTTGTTTTGCAAACAGGATTTATTTTCATTCCATTCATGCAGGTAGGGCAAATATTACTAGCACACTGTTAGATCTAAAAATGTATGTGAGGACATTGAATCTCAAGTATATAATGAAACAGAATATGTATAAAAGTGTGATTTGTGATTCACTTCTTAAGATATGCAATGTGTTTAACCCTCCATGGATTCCAGCCTTAATGAACTTCAAAAATACTTGTACACAAGACATTTGACATTTTTGTGGTAGAAAGGTAAAAAAATCAGATTTTATGATTTAACCTTTGAAGAGAGAAAAGCTGAAACTATGTTACATACTAACAATATTATAGAGAGGTTATACTGAAGTTTATTAATGAGACTTTAATATTTTAGATATGTTACAGCAAGGTATGCTAAATATTGATACTTTCAAGTTTTAACTGTACCTAATGATAGGATTGGTGTTCTGTTGGGAGTTTGAAAAGAATATAAAAATAAGATGGACCCACCACTCAGACAAACTGTGGCTGATAAGAGATCTAAAATAGAATATATGGCTTTATTTGTGGAAGAAAAAAATATATGTTTGGGTGGAATGATCTTCCTCCTATATTAAAGACTCATGGGATTTTTTTAAAAAAAGCTTATGCAAACAGCTTTTCCAAAGTACTGTGAAGAAGATGGCATTTAATTGGCCATTATGGATGTAATATCTTTATATATAATTTGTCAAAACACAATTGTTGAAAAATTGTAGCTTTTGCAATCAACAAATAAATGTGCTTTATAATTTACTTGAAATAATTCCTGATAATATTCTTTCATATTTGGGAACAAATATTATCAACAAAAAACAGGAGTTGCAATCATAACTGGAGTAGCTCTCACCTTTGCAAATATAGTTTTAAGGGAATTGGAAGAATCCATTTTGCTGAGGAGTTAATTTTACCATAAAATTGTTATGTACATTCATTTTATTGACAACCTGTTTTTGTTATATGGAAAGACGATGAGAGGTTGTTTAGTTGCTGTTTTGAGTTTTTAAATAATAGTGCAGAATGTTTAAGTTTACATACATCACCTCACCACAGGCTATTTCATTTTTGGATGTTAAAATATTTATAGACAAGGAAAAGTTACTTTTTTCTGAGATTTTTAGGAAAGCGACTTTTACAAATAATTATTTTCATTTTCAATGCCATCATCCCTTGTATGTTAATAAAAATGTAGTAAAGGGGCAAATAGTCAGGGCATCAAGACTTATGATTAATGGTACTAAATTTATAAATGAATGTGAATACATAAAATCATTATCTTTAAAGAGGGGAATAGAAGAAAGAAATAATAGTGTTATTAGGGAAGTGAAGGATAAAAGGAGTATTGACCATAACTCAACTGTATCTAATAGAGGAAAAATGTATGCAACTATTTGCAAGGACATGGACTGTTGATTTGATTGTGCAATATCTTTATCCCATACTTTGGATAGTGAGAATATAAAAAGAATAATAGACAACAATTAGAAGATATAGTTAGGACAGGAAGATGTAGAATCTATTTTAGCTGAAATCTCAAAACCTTTTGGAAACATGATGCACAAGAATATATTCTTAAAACAAATGTAATATCTAAAAAAACTGCATGTATAAATGCATTTTTGTGCACAACATAGCCTTATAAATATGGGACCACATATTATGTTCAAACATAATTAAAGAACTATCTGTGTTAAAGGGGTATTTAATTGCAATAGTGCTTGGATAGTCTATTTGGCTACCATTTCAGGTTGTGCATCATTTTATGTAATATAAATGAAAAGAAGACTATCTAGACATATACAAGAACATTGTAGTATTATTAAAAATAAGGATTTCAAAAACACTTTATATGAATATACACAGAAATGTGATAAAATATAAAACAGTGATAGATCAAGTAGATCCGGACTTTAGAGATGGAGGATTTGGTATGTTATGAGAGTATAAAGAATTGAAGTCAGCGTAAGTTGAACATGGGACATTTACCCGGTTTAAAAGTTTTTTTTAATAGTAACTGTTTATTGAAATTAAAAAAAAAAAACAGTATTTTAAATGAATTTAGAAATGTTTATGTTTTTGAATGTTTTTAAAAAATGTATAACCAATCAATTTAGTGAGGTAAACTGAAATGGGTATTTATGTCATGTGATTTGTTTTATTGATTTTCTGAATAAGATTTTGGTTGTTATGACAAACAAGCTGAACTATATCATATCATATTCAATTATCCAGTCTTTAAGAGTGCTGTTTTTGGATCATTTTGTTTTTTTTTACACCCTGCACTCACCATTGCATGTATTTTTGGTACTCATCTATAGTTGTTACAGCAATAATTTTCTTACATGAGTACTTTTGCATCTGTGCCATCATGGCTTCAGATCCAGTTTTAGCATACTGATGCAATCCTTGAAGCATAGACATCTTCTTAAAGAACATGCATAGAGACCATCTTATATGTACTCTATTTGCTGACCTCAGATGTGCCTTAATTTCTGTGGATTACTCTTTTTCTCTTTCCAGACTCACACACATACATGTCAGTTCTGACCATCCTGGTTTTCTAACTGCCTCTCAAACAGGAATGTTAAAGTCATATATGGCAGTTTTTTCTCCAGTCCAACCACTCTTCTTTCTGGAGATCCACTAGGCTCCATTCTTAGATCCCTCTTTTCCAATTACTCATTATCACACTCCTGACAGACCTCAAACAACAATTTAAACCTTATGCTGATGATCCCCTCTTGTTACATGGAGATGGTGACCCCTATAGGGTCAAGCAAAGTTACAAGCCTTATTTAACAACCTCATCCTCTGATTTAAGACTATCAAACTCATTGATTTCACCATCAAAACTGACACTTTGCTCTTTGTTACCCCTCACAGACTCTCCTCTGCCACATGCTCAAAATTTCTGACCTTTCTGACACACCTTAGGCTTATGTTAACCAATACAACTACCTGCAAAATGCCCTTTGTTCACTATATAGCTTCACCTTCCTGTTCATGCAGTAGTTACAAAGTGCTGCCTCATATATAAAGTTCTTCAACAAAATCATGTGCTTCCTTACGGCATATTCCTGCTGGCCGACTGCTAAGGGTATATACCTATCTCTAGTCTTACGTATGCCCTTCTCCAGATTGCCCTTGGAAGCACTCAACAGAAAATAATTCTACACATTATCTTAAATAAGATCTGCAAATTTACAGCCCAAACCAACTTAAGCCTTGACTACTGCATTTAACTTAAGCCTCCTAACTAGCTTGCCATTACAGGAAGAGTCAGCTCTTTTCTCCCCTCTGCTATACAAGTATCTGTTTCTCAGTACTTGCCCACCATTTGCCAACAAACTTCTTGCACTGTCCCTGCACCTCTTGGTTCAAAGGTTTTTGAAATATTTACACTGAATGTACCTGATACATTAATACCATCTTCATGAATGCAATAACTCTTGTTTTGAAAAAAAAAGAGGAGTTTATTCTCGTGTTTTCATCCTAAAACATCTTTTGAAACTTACTGAGAAGTCTTCCTCAAACACCTGCTAGGCCATCATATGCTGTTAAATTTCTTTGACAGAGACACTGACAATGTGCATAAAAAATCTGGAGGCTCACATAAACTGTCATTGTGTGACAGGTGAGAAGACACTTTTTAATAACTACCTTCTAAAAATAAAAACAGCTACTGGTGGAAGAATTTTCCCTGTTAATAATTATCCCAGTAATTACATTAGTATATCCTGTTTGGGTGTGACAGTTAAGGTAGGGCATTAGTAAGTGTTTGCAATAGGTTTCATTGTTCAGCACATCATATACATGCTCAGAAATACTATCTCTAAAATGCCTATTTGTTTTTCCAACATAGAATGCAACAAATTTAGCATACAGCACAATATATAGTAGTAGTATTTGTTGTACAGTCTGCATAAAACCTAAGCTTATGATGTTTCTCACTCACTAACTGGTTAAAATAAGTAACAAAGGCAACGTGCTTACACACTGAACAGTTACTGCAGGATTATGTACTCATCTTATCTGACTTCACTACTTTCTTAACCTCCTTTGTATGCAAAGTATTTTACATTTTAAAATCTTGGTTCTCTTCATTGAAAACTACAAAGCAACTAGAAATAACATCCCAGAGACTATTTACTATGTTTATAACATCCCACAGAATTTTTACTACATTTATGCAGGGGGCAAGCCCCCCTGCACCTCCCCCAAGTGGGGGCTCTGCCCCCGAAAATTAAATATACCAACTCCAAGGTCGCACTACAGTGGGTGTAAAAGGTAATTTCCTAACCCCACTGTAGTGCGACCTTGGAGTTGGTATATTTAATGTATGGGGGTGTGGGGGGCGCATGGGGGGCTTGCCCCCCTGCATAAACGTAGTAAAAACTCTGCAGGATGTTATTTCTAGTTGCTTTGTAGTTTTCAATGATTTGAGATTCGATATTATGAGTTTTCGATGATTTGGTCTCGCTGTTTTGAAATTCGATGAAATGAGCTTTTAACGATATATAGTCACTTCAGTATATCTCTGAAGGCAGATCTTGAACAGAGTGGGGATTGCCATGGTGCTAATTCACTTCAGAGTTACAGCACCCTATATTGGAACCAGTGGTAACTGCAGGTTATATAAAGGTGCATACAGTGGGGCGGGTATGGGAACCAGTGGTAACTGCAGATTATATAAAGGTGTGTACAGTGGGGCAGGTATTGGAACCAGTGGTAACTGTAGGTTACATAAAGATGCATACAGTGGGCAGGGCAAGTCATGGACAGTAATAAATGAATGGTATAGCTGAACTCAAACACACACAGTGTCATGTTTACTCTAACATCATGATATCTAACCTTGTGACTAAGCCAAGGAAGCACACTGTTATAGTTCAGGTAAGGTTGCCCTTTTAAAAAAACAGGAAATTATTAGGAAGCAGCAGCCTAAGGAGCTATATCAGGGTCAATAACCTTTATAGGAGTCAGAGGGGGCTCACAATGGTTGCATGTCCGTGAAAGATGAAGGTGTTCCTTGTACTTAATGGGAGAAATTAGAAGAAGGGGAAAATTGAGACAGAAGGGAAAATATTGGAACACGTTAACAGTTTCAAGTACCTTGGAGGGTGATTCATAAGAAAGGAGTCTGAATGAGGAAGTCAAAGCTAGAATCAGAGGTGCTGCAGCCCTGGCACTGAATGTCAGGGGTAGTACATGATAGAAGAATGCAATAGAAGCCGAAAAAAAGGTGTACAAAATGGTGTGACCACTGCTTATGTATGGCATAAGTGCCTGAGATAAATGTTAGGATATACATTGCTGGACAGATGAAGAAATGAGGACATCAAAACAGAAAACAAAGTAGCCTGAATTATGGAGAAGGTCAAGGGGAGCAGATTTTGGTGGCTTGGTCACATGTACAAGAATGTGGAAGAAATTTGGGAGATGAAATGAGGACACACAGCCAAGAGATAGATGGATGGATTGTGTGAGAAAAGAGCTGTGGCAATCTGGCATGATGGTTGAAGAAGGTTGGTGAGTAGCACTGGATCATGACAGCTGATGTAACACTCTGACCCAATTTAGAAATAATTGGGGAAAGGAATACTGATGATGATGAGGATGTGCTGTCTGAAAGATCGGTAGTCTTTGTACTTGCTCGTAAGTGCTTAGTATAGGATAATCTGTTGAATCTTACTTGAGAAGTACCTTACATGAAGTGCTAGGATAAGGAATTTTTGTCAGGTATAACATAAAATGGAAGCCACTTACACCTCACTGCATCTGCTGTCCAAAACTACAAATTTCTCCATCTACATTTTTGTTTCACCTGACTTTTGTCTGCAACTGTCTACAACACCACATTGAAGTACTAGTCAACAAAACGTGCTCATATGCTACAGAATTCCCAAAACATTTTACTTTCAACATGAGTTTTCAAAATATTTTATCTGCTTCACAGTAACAATATAATTTAAAGCAGGGTCATAAAGGCAATGATAACCAATATTATTCATCCAAACACTAGCAAATGATAAAACATGCAGAACATGGAGTAAATCACTGAAGAACAGTAGGCAAGTTATTTACATGAGTATAAATATTTCTCTGCCAGATTATACATACTTGGGAACGTTATAATTCCTGTAATCATGGCCTTTGTTCACTCTTCACCTAGATAAGCTTTTTTATTCTATTACTAATCCTGGTCATTTTAACAGATAGTTATATTGAAGCTATAACTTCATCTGTGCATTTCTCATATCATCTGAACATTTCAGCATCTGGACCACTTTTATTTTTCTTGTGCTATACAGCACTTGGATTTTTTTTCAGCCTGTCTGTCGTCACACTTCTAGGATATATTGACACTGCATATTCTGCTGTCATATGCACCTAGACTTGTGCTAGTTTATCATGTTACTTCCCCTTCATTATTATAGCCATAGGATACCTCAAGCTAAAGACAGTTGCGTTATTTATTCTTTCTAAAGACGAGAATTTAAGAGGTGTTTTTGATTTAGAGGATGTCAAAATATTATCTGTTTGCTTTGTGGGCAGTAATTCATTTAAGTCTATTGCCTAGCTAATTATATTTAGTGAACTTTGAGGACAGGCTTTAACATAGGTCCTTTGTGTGGGGTGGGGTGGACAAGTCCAGCTCTCCCCTCTTTTTGTGGTCGATAAATATTTTTTTTTGTTCTCCTTGCATGTCGATCATCAGTCTCTCTTCACTTAGTGTATTAGCCCATTTGGACTGTTCCTCAGTTGAGAGTCTACAAAGAGGGGAAATCATTAAGGTAGCCATTGTATATGGTTCAAAGCTTTTTCTGTTTTTATTTCCACCCCAACCATGTACACCTGGCAAGGCTGTGGAATGCACTGCCCATGGAGGGTGCCTCCTCACGTTTTCAAAGTGGGTTTCCATGAAGCAACCCTGTCCCTCTTTTCATGGCACACACAGTGGTCTCTCTTTGTCTTCCCCATGGAGACTGCACTACTCTCTATTTCTTCAACTGCATACAGACCTCAACCACACCTGTAAAAGGTAAGTTGGCCACAACCCTTAACTTCATCCCCCTCCCTGCCTCTTCTCCAGTGCTGGGGCTACTAAATAGACCCCAGTCACCTAGGTCACAGTTAATGCTCCATCCCACTGTGCTGAGGAGTCAGGCTAATAAGCTATGCTTTGATGTACCAAATGTATTAACCTCCATTATCCAGGACTCATTGAAACCATGCTAACCATGCCAACCCATACAAATATATGCAATATCTCAAGAGTAAGAGGAGTAATTCCATACCTCTCAACTTCTTAATGCAAGAAATCTGGACAAAGCCTAAAATAATGGGGGACAAAGGGCCACAAATAAGGTCAAATTTTAAATATTGCTCTTAGAAGCATAGAAACCTGCTAGAATAATAGGATTTCTGTTAGCATGCATTTTTCTCAAGGATATGAAGACTGAAAATTACATTTATGTCATTTAGCAAATTCAGTCCTCAGTAATTTGCCAGAAAACCACAAAGTTTATGAGGAACAGACTGAAAATATGAAGCAAAAATATGGACAGTTGAGAAGTATGAATTTGAGATAGCACAATGCATTTGCATTGCATTTCCACCAGTCACGTTTGTATTTCTTCTCTTCTGAGAATCACACCTATGGTCCTCAGAATTTTTACAGGTAGATCTCTTTTTCATTAACTCTCTTAAAAGTTTGGTTATTGTACTGAAGTTTTCCATATACTTTGAGTTTTAATTGCCACACATAGAAAACCTCATTTCTTTCGTACTGTTTATTGGGGATTTGTTGATGTTTGAATCTAGTGGCATGTCCCTTTCCTGTACATATCAATCTACTGAATTTAAGTACAGATTTGTCAAATTCATGTTTCCCCTTCTTAAATGGTTATTTCTTGAATTTAAGCCTGTGCAGTACTTTTCTTAGTGAACTGTTGCTGTGTGTGTGTGTGTGTGTGTGTGTGTGTGTGTGTGTGTGTGTGTGTGTGTGTGTGTGTGTGTGTGTGTGTTGCACTAAATACATATATGTCATCACTTTAATATTTCATATTTTTCTGTCATTTGGAGAACATGTTGCATGAAATGCTAAATATTTGTGTTATCTATTATAGGTGATAGATCTCTCTTTTTCTATCTCTGTCTTTTTTTCTTTTGTTACTCTCTTTAGCCAAGATCATGTCAATACATATTCTTACTTACTTCATTGTAGTTCCTTAGTTATGGCACAATAAAATAGGCAAAATACATGGTACTCTCTTTTCTTCTTTCTATTATCAGAATAATGTTCATTTTCTCTAACTTTCTCAATTATTCTTCATATTTCGTTCTTAAATGGAATAGCATTCTTCTGTGAAGTTGAAATACTGGCCATACATTTCAATCCATGCCCAGTTTATCTTGACAGCTCTTTAGTTTTTCTATGGGATTACAAATCACTGTACTCATTTAATAAACTGTTTAGTCTATACTAAGAGCAACAATTTATAGAATTCAGTATTTCTATTTCCATAAAAGACCTTGCAGTGACAACTCATTAGTGTAGACATTGTTCCTTTTAGCACGTGGAGACATGATTTTTGCTGTTCCTTTGTTTATGTGCACTTTTGCATCCTGTCAACAATGCCTTGGTAAAGGAACATTTGATTTGTCAACATATATTTTTGCAGTAAGTTATATACATGTGCTTTTGATTTTAATTTTTCAAATATATCACTGTACTGATCAACATTTTAATTAAGTTTATAATTCTTCAGACACTTAAAATGTGTATTACTGCAATTTCATCAGTATCAATATGTATATCTAATCAATCTCTCTATATAAATGTCATATTGTGTTTGTACGCATATATATATATATTTATATATATATATATATATATATATATATATATATATATATATATATAATATGAGTCTTCAACACTTCGAACATTGAAAATATTGATGGTCAAAAGAATGATCATTTTAAATCAAATCTAAAATGATTGAAAACAAAAATTAGAGCATGTACTGTTATTTACAGTGTGGAAATGTCTGTTCCTATGAATGTTCAATGTTTCAGATTGCAACTATATATGTATATGTATATATATATATATATATATATATATATATATATATATATATATATATATATATATATATATATATATAAATATATATATATATATATATATATATACACACACACACACACACACACACACACACACACACACACAAACACACACATATACATATATACGTGTGTGTGTGTGTGTGTGTGTGTGTGTGTGTGTGTGTGTGTGTGTGATATAATCACTAACGCACACACACATAACATGCACACACAGTATTATTTGCCTCACACACTAGTTTGAATTTGGTCTGAAAAAAATTACATATATGTTCTGTTATACCTTACCCCCATAGTTTTAGGTAAGCTATTGTCATCTTTTATGCATTCCAGTATCTCTTTTGGAATGTGTACACCCTCTGAGAATGTAATTTATTTATAAATTTACAGATTACATGCTTTCTCTTGTCAGATCACATCTATAGTATCTACAACCTGAGTTGCAATTTTTCCTTATTTTAGTAGCATTGATATTTTCTAGTTTTTTGTTCTGTTCTCTTTCATTTTTTGCAACACCTAGGTTACAGTTAACCAAAAATTATATATTTATTTATTTTTTGCTTTCATCATTTTGTTTTCTTTGACTGTACTTTAAGATGTTTGTAAAGCTCTGACAATGTCAAAAATATTTGCAACTGATAAATTTGAAGCTGTTCATGTTATAATATTCTCATCTTATTAAAATGGAGCTCATCAAGATAAAACTTCTTTCTTCACCATTAGTGGAACAAGTGTAGAGTACAGAAATAAACATTTGCCGTCCAGAAAAAAAATATATATTTTTTTGTTTGATTATATGGAGCTTCATCTTGACAAGTTTTATTTCAACAGGATGAGTTACAGTCAGCTAAAATTAATACTGTAAATTTGATTAGTATAATACACTTACCCTGTCTTTTCCTGAAGTGAAATTCAGAATAATTTAATTGTTTTATTTCTTGCACAGTATCTAAAAGATCAGTTTTGGCAAGTAGATTTAATGTTGTGCAACACACATCTGTTGATTTATTTCCTTCTGTTCTATATTTCAGGCCATAGATATTTCAAAATTGTATATTTTCTTTGCCTACAATATTTATACATTTTTTTGTGCAGATCAACAAATGTATCCAATATAATTAATTACATAATGTTTATGATAGAACTTATCCAGTTTTTTCAATGCATTTCATTGCTTCATATATCTGATATGCTTTGCCCATCTCTATGCAATAACAATGCCTCTAATCCTGCATTAGTCATAATATTTATTACTGTTACATAGTTATTAAATCTTGCCACCTGGCTTTTCATAGGGTAGCCACCTTCAAAGGTAGGTAGACTTGGTATCTCTAATGACATGCTTTTATATTATTGGAAGTTATTTATTTATTTTTTTTACTTTGTCCTTAATTCTTACATATTTCATATAGTATACTTCTGTACCTTTTATTGTCCTGATGTAGCTATATTCTAATTATTTGCAATAATACTACACTCAGTTTTTGTAGTTCTTGCTTATTGTATTTCACTTCTGATTTTTTACCTTTACAATAGGCGAATTAAGGATCATAGCATAATATTTACATTTCACATAGCTCACACTGTTAGAATAACTTTACTATTATTATAATTTTCCTTGTTAGGAAATTTCTGATTTCATGCATGCATGACATAAAAGGTAAGGCCATAATTTTAACAAGCAGACTTTTGTACTATAAATACTTCTAAGGCAACAGAATATTAAAAAAAAAAACATTGCTTAATTATTGTGATTTTCCACAGACTGATGCAACTGTTGACTTCTAGGGAAAAATTACAAAGAATATTCTGCACTTTTCAAGACTGCAATGGAACAAATTTGGCATGCATTTGTCTTCTGCATTCACTGAACAAATTAATAGCTTGATTTTTCTTAAAAGTATTTGCAACACCATAATATTGATCTCTGGGAAAAATAGCAAGAAATAGCATAGCAAGAAATCTCATCAACCACCCATTTTCGAGAAGTTGGCTGCATGCTAAGTAGTTACAAAATATTCATTTGTGTCTCTACACAAGTGAAATACTTTGTGAATTTATTATGCCAAAGCACAGTGACCAGATCTTCTGAGATATTTTCTTCCCAGTTAACAACTGGATACTGCAACATCATTATTATATCAGCTCAAATGAAACTGAGATGTTTATAGAATTATCAAAATGGCATCAAAACCATTTGTAACTATACCTTAGACAATAAAATCTTAATAACAGTTACTGGGTTACAGTTATGATATGGGGCTTTTGAGGTTTTTTTTCATTGTAAGGAGAAGAATGTTGAAAATGCACATTATAATTACAAACATAATACAGATTATTATGATTTTTGATTCATCTTTGTGTTTCTTATTCAGTGGATAACTGTATTTCCAAAGATACTATTAATTTAATGGACTCTTTATTCAGGCCATTAGCATTAATGTTCTGTACCCAAATTATTATTACTTAAGAATGATCCACATGATGAATGATAAAGTATTAATGAGGTAAAGAAGGGTTGACTGATATGCAAGACAGGAGATGCAGAGGTCCTAGAAGAAGATGCTGAAATGAGAAAATAGCAAAGAGGAAGAGAAAGAGATGCCCACATAGGTAAAAAGCTGCAACTCATTAGAAAAATGATTTTACTGTATTTTTCCAATTTCAATAAACTTATGGAGGCTATAAACATTCAGATAGTACACATTATCTAGAACCAAAAAGAACACCAAATCAGTGCTAAGTAAATGGACAAGAAAACATACATGTAGTCAATATGTTCAAAGAGGTCAGATCAACACCACTTTACCTTGTGACAAACATGAATGATAAATAAGGCATTGTTTCAACTATATATTGGGAAATCAGAATACAATCTTTTTTTCCATTTCTCTAAGACTTGTTGCAGATTAGTACAACTTCCAACAAGCACCCCCATAAGCATACCATTATGGCTGACTGAAGTATCAGCTCTTAAAATGTATTCCCTCCAGTGGAGGTCTAGAACTTAGTTTTATATTCCAAACTTCCACCTGCAGTATTTTCTGCCATTTAACAAAATGAAGTTATATTAATAAGACACCTGGAGGCATCCCTAGGATGATCCTAGAGAACCTCCTGGAGGTCTCATTAGGGCTCAATGATAATGCAATGTCTTAGCTTCAGCATTCTTGCTTGATTCAATTTAAGATCTCTCACAGAGTTGATACATGAACCTAAAAACAACTGTATGCTATTTCTCTACAGCTTTTTGTAGCATAATTGGTTTGCTATGATCACATTTCTCAATGATATGGTTGAGCAGAGTGGCTGCAAACCTACACTTGTGAAATTCAGTCTCCAGCCACATATTCTTGCAATCCATTATTCCTATATTGGAGCCTCCTTCCCTCTCTTTTCTTTCTTATCATTTGAAAACTCTTAGATTTACTGAGTCCTACATTATTTTGCTAGTATTTAAAAAAAAGTACACGTGATAGTTAACTGTTTACAAAGGAGCAATTTGTCTGATAACTTACTTTAAATATATCTGCTTGACCTCCAGGACTGAATGCGAAAGACAATGAGCTAAAACTTTCTTGCTTCCTTAATTAGAAGCCACAGCACTTTAGCTTTCTGGACGTTTTATGAAAATTAGGCTTGCTTGCTATAACACAAAATGTTGATATAATTCCTAATGTTTAAAAAAATAGTTCTCTAGGCTTAATCCCTACTTTATATTTACCTATCTTTTCCCCAATCCTGTACATGATGGTGATGTCATAGTGCCATAAATTAGCTGTAAAATAATTTATTTTGTTCATAAATGTGTTTGTGCCTTTAGTTCATAAATACCTTCACATTTTTTTTTATCAGAAAGATAAGATGCAGTTCACTAACAGTCTTACATCGTTAATTTGGGAACATGAAAGCAGATGTTAAGCCTCTCTCTTCCTTCAAAATGCACTGGGTCACAGAAAACAAAACAGACAAACCATACATGACATTAAATGTGAAGCATTTAAGAAGTTTATTGTTTGAAAGAAATGAATATGAAATAGATAACATGCAACTGTGTTTTTGTGTGACAGACTTCCGAGTTGCAAATAAATGTCATGTTGCGTACAAGAAAGTTAACTGAATTATATATGCATACACTATACCTAATTCATTAAAACTACTTTTTTCAGACTACTGCTTCAGCTAATTAAATGCTATTCAGAGAATTTGTCACATGGCAGTTTGCAACTTCCTCAAACTTGTGAATACAGTCTCTGTAGGGAAACGAACATTCTGTAGATTTCAGCAGTCTGAGATTGAAAGGGAATCTTTTTAATAAGCCATTTTGTAACTTTTGGTTACTTTCACTCAACAAGTCCTTATTTAATAAATTAAGATTCAGTGAAAGGCCATTTTGGCAAATCTAAAGATGTTACCTGCAAGCCTCCAGCTGCAGTAGTCCATACAAGTATACAAGTATGATGACACCCTGGTAGATAGAGAACAATAAAGACTGATGCAATATTTCTAAAGAATGACATTAAGTCATTTACCACATTGATGAATTTGCAATTTAATATCTTACTTCTAGCATTTAGGACTTAAAGTATATCTACACAAAGCTTCTTAAAAATAACATTTCTTGTAAAAAAACTACACTAACCAAGACAATATCCCTATGGCTGGCTCAGATGTAACTTCCATGATCACACATTTTGACAGCTCTGTTACAAATTAGAATTCAGCTGCAAAAGTTCTTTGAACTATCTATATAGAAAGGTATTTTGCAAAGTTTTTAAGACAACAATATAAATTATTAAGGATAACATTTCATAGGTTCATAGGCAAGTACTAGGTTAGCTGCCTTTGTGGGCCATTTTAAGCCTAGACAATGTCCCCTTTTATGCTCAAATTAACCTATCCCATTTGGTTAGAGGTTGGCCTTACCCATTCCATGATCAATAATTATATATTGCCCCTAATGATAATAACTGGTATCATAGCATAGATCATTTGAAGAGACCCATGCATAGGAAAGCATTTAGGAGCTGCCTTTGTCCATTAATAGTAGAGTGGGAAGCCCTGGGATAAATGTTCTGTTTCCTATCCAAAAATCCAAGATGCACTTGAATATGGACAGGATGAGCTTTGTTTTACTTCGATGGGGAATCTGTTGTACAGCAGTAGTATTTTCTTTGAGATATACCTGTCCCACCAAAGCATTCTGTTGATGTTGGAGAAGAGGTTTAGAACCATAGACTCTGTATTTATGATGCAGTTTGATTCGCTGATGTGGAGTAAATGCATCAGCATTGGTTAATTACTATATTTACTTAATAAATCTGTAACTGGGTAGAAAGGCTAACCTGATCTAAAGACCTTTTCAGGAAGGACCCAGGCCACATGAAGCATCAGTCTTAAAAGTCCTTCCAAAGAATGGATATCATTTCTGCTGTAACAGTGAAGATGGCACATAAAAACAGATACCCCCACAGAACAGGTGACTACAACAATAGAGAGCAGTTGAGTAAGTGAATAGCAGTACCTTAAACAAAGTAATTTGCCTGAGAGTTAGTTTTCTTTCAAAAACACTGAAAGCTGCAGGTATGGCAAGCCCTGTGTTATTTTTGGATCTTCGTGTTGTTTGTTAACTTCTTTTACCAGTTTTAGCTGGTACACTCTGAATTATGTTAAGAAATACACAATAACAAGACATCAGCTATACTCCTACCAGCAGAAGATATGGATCTGAATAATAGATTATCCATTTATCAATTACGTTTGCTGAGGTCAAGAAAGAAAATGTCAATGTGAATCTTTTCTGAGATTAGATCATCATGTTTATTGGAATGTGATGAAAACAAACTACATGACTGGAATGAAAATATAATTTCAACTATTTCATTGAGATAAAGTCGTCTGTATATAAGCAATATTTGAAGCATTTTCTGCACCCTGGCAGAATGTATTTTGTGTTCATTTCTGGAAGATGTGTATGACAATATTGTAGTTTGACTCATAATGTAGTAAAAAGCAGCAGTGCAGGCTCTGCCTGAAGTATATATGCACATGTTTAAGT
This sequence comes from Protopterus annectens, assembly GCF_019279795.1. Classification (NCBI taxonomy): domain Eukaryota; kingdom Metazoa; phylum Chordata; order Ceratodontiformes; family Protopteridae; genus Protopterus; species Protopterus annectens. The sequence goes on along the minus strand of NC_056742.1, from coordinate 143,144,088 downwards.
GCACCCCATGTCTTGTGCAGTGCTTGTCCATGATACGGATGAGATGTCTCTAATCAGCGTAAATGAAAATATGGAAAAAGGCAATAAATCTTAAGTGAATTCATAGTCTGAACACTATTACTATAATCTTAAATCTTACTTGGCAAGTGAAAGTAATAATTAGACTGAGAATACAGAATCAGATAAAGATACAATTTGCAACAGCTAATTTAAGAATCATTAGACAAGCATGTGAAATTGTTAAATGTCTGGCATTGCGCAAAGTATTCCTTCTGAAGAGAAGACACGGCACGCAACTAGTAGGGCTGAACTGCCAATGGATGTATCATACTGTCTTATTATAAACGACAGAATGAGTAACTGCACCAGGGCTCTCTTTCTGAGATACTATCTAACAGCACAATTTCTGGACAAAGTGTCAAATATAACAATAAATATTACTGTAACAGTATGAATGCAACCTTCAAGTGATGACCAAACTATAGTTCAATGCCCCTGACTTTAAAAAAATTTCAACTGACTCAGAAGCAGTACATATGTTTATGGAAACAAGTTAGCACCACTCACTCATTACACTGCAGAATAAAACCAGAAATAGACTTAAGAAATACCTGTGGATGGAATTTACTACATATTACAAGTCATTAACATACTACCTGATAGATGTGTGGTTGAGATCATTGTAGGGGATATGAATAGGCTAGCTTATAGTAAGGTAGAGCAAAAACTGTCTATCAGAAAATAAATGAAGATTGGTGGTTAGGGGAATGAAGTGGGATGAGAGAAAGGGGAACACCATTTCTGGAACTGGGGCAGTTTAATACATCCATGTCAGCCATTATTAATAGGTCTGAGAATATGACTGACTGATTCAGAGATAAACCAAGACTGGGACAAAGATGGTGGGTAAGACAGAAAAAGAGAGAGAGAGAGAGAGAGAGAGAGAGAGAGATGGAAGATGGGTTAAGTCAAACTGCATAAGCAGATAGTGATAGTAAATAAGTTACAGATCAGGTACATACAAACCTTCATGGCACAAGAGACCTATTCCTTCCCCACTAACACATACTATAGATCCATATAAGTCACCCAAGCATCACCAGAAAAGCAGGCTTAAACCCATAAGACATACTATGTCTGCTTCCACAGAAGGAAATATGTTTAATCATAGGTAACTCTGTAGTTAGACATACAGTCAGACTCTATACTCATCAGACTGGACAAGAACATGGCGACTGTTAGCTGCCTGCCTGATGGCAGGATCTGTAATGCCACAAGGATGCTAAGGTCCCTTAAATAAGACATACATTTGGAACTGAATGATATGAAATGATCCATGCCAAGAGATATGATGGAACTATACCTCTCAACTGCACAGATTTTCGCAGAATGTCCAGATTTTGGCCTAATATTTTTGGGTCCATTTTTCATAAAATTGTGGTTTTCGATCAAATTAGTGGTAAATCATTAAAGAGTAAAGTTAGAAAATAATGACAGACATTTGAATTTCAGACTTCATACCCTTCAGAACATTCATGCTAATGTAAAATCTGTTATTCTATCAACTTTATGTTTGTAAGAGCAATATTTAAAAAATGTCCCTATTTTGGGCCATTGTCCCACTTTTATTTATGACTTTGTCCAGATTTCTTGCTCTAAGAGGTTGAGAGGTATGGACTTAGTATGCATGTGTTGGAGGCAGGAAAGACCCTGATCTTGTATAGTATTTTGGCTTTTGTAAGAATGATGCCTAAATACCAGGATAAGACACATGGCTTTAACAACTGAGTAGTTGCTGTCATTCTAAGAGGATCCATTATGAGTCAGCCTGGGATGACATGGTAAATAAGACTTCCCGTTTCACCAGGGATGGGTTCATATGTAAGAAGAACCTTGTCTGCTGACAATTATAAAGCTAGCCAATGATCCATATTCAAAATGATCCCGATCCTTAAATAGGGCAACACAAGACAGACCACAGAAAAATTGAGGTTGCCATCCAATTATCTAGCTTTACTTTAAAGGTGACAAGGGTGCTACTCTGCCTGACAAGTAGAATAATTTTGTTCCAGAAGTGGGGGATAGTTGGAATATGAATCTATCACAGCAATGTCTTATTCATCTGCAAATTAAGGTTTAGCTCCCTTAGCCAAGCATTTGAGGATCAATTTATTCTGTAAAGGAATAGGAGGTTAAAGAGAGTAGAATCTTGCATAGCTGGAAAGGCTAAACACAGATCTCCACTGAGTAGTCTACAAGGGAATGAGTACAGGGAAACGTGCCATAATGTCCTGACAGCAAAATATGTGTGAGATCTTTTCATTATGAATCTCTGGTCTCTCTTAACTTGAGTGATATGTTTAGGAAAATATATGCCAAAAGGGGCTTGAGACATTAAAGTGAGGTCCTATTTGCCTGAGTTGGTGGTAGCTCAAGTGGATGTAAAAAAGTAGGTGGTTTGTTTTTATACAACAATCAGTAGTTTACGACATAAATATACATGTGTATTAGTAGAGAACAGACATTTCACATGGAATATTATCAATTCCAACTTAAAAACTCACCACTTCCACATGCAGCAACATTCAACTCCCCATTCCTTGTGTCACAATCAAGGTCTTAATTTTTTCCTATGTAAGAAAAGAAAAAAAAAGAACAGCAGCACCTATTTACAATCCCTATTAATTGTGGGAGCAATACATACAAAAGAGGAATGAGGTTTAAAAGAAGGCAGGACTTGAACGAGCTATGTAGTGTTTGAAAATGTTTGGGTAGATTGTAAGTGATGTATAATGCTTGCAGCTGAGAGTGTGTCAGTATGGTTTGTGATGTTAAATGCTTGCAACTAGGATTCTGTCAGCTTGGTTTGTTTTCATTTATATAAATGTATGATTGCTTATGTCATAAGTGATGATTTAATAAAGATATTTCTTGTTTAAAAAGGGGCAGGAATTGAATAATTTATGTAATGTTGCTTAGGTTATATGATGTATAGCAATATATCAAGCATAATGTTTATTAATTTTAACTTGTTAATACAGTTTGATTACTTTTATGTAAATGCAAATCTGCGTGTGTCACAAGTGATAATTAAACAAAGGTGTAAAAAGTTTTAATTGTTAACATTTTTGAATATTTCATTCCTTATTATATAAGATTATTGACATCTTCTCTTACAAATATACCAGACTTTTGTCCATAGGAAAAATGCTGACAATCCTCTTTTTTTTCAATAATTGCCATACAATATTAAATGCACATGCAGATTTCTGAGGATATCAGGATGAGATTCTCTAAATAAAATACCCCAGACTCCTTGAACAATAGTGCAATGCAAAAAATAAAACATAAGAGCAAGGTCTGCATCCTCTTCTGTATCACAGCCTTCTCTCCTTCCTTTTAGAAATGAGGTTACATTTTACATTATTTGTAACTGAAAATGTTCATAGGGAATGCCTCAATGAACTCCTCCATTCCTAACGTGTACTTACCTATGCAGCCTATGATTCCCCTATAAGTGGGATTGTCCTTCCTTTTAGAAATGAGGTTACATTTTACATTATTTGTAACTGAAAATGTTCATAGGGAATGCCCCAATGAACCCCTCCATTCCTAATGTGTACTTACCTATGCAGCCTATGATTCCCCTACAAGTGGGACTGTTTTCTATCCTTGCACCCATCATTCATTAAAGAGTACCATCATTTATGCACACTATATCTTCCTTGACTTCCGTAAGATACAAGAACTCTACATTGCATTTCCTGTGACTTCACATCAGCTAACTTCACTGTCCTTTTATCTTGCAAACAACAATCCTAGAAGTCCTTGACTCTGTTATACATTATGTCCGCAGTATTGATGTATTCCTATCCTTCAGATGTGGCAATAAACAATAAAGAAACAAAGTTATCAAGAAAAACACTTGGATGTGTCTTGTGAACTCTACATCATTCACAAGTATTGACAATTATATTCTTCCTCTTAATTTGATTTAATGTGGATCCCCCATTTAAAAGTTTGCTTTTCTTTATCTGTCTAGCATGTAAACATCTACCATATAACCAGCCCTTCCAATTAAATTCTATTAAACCTATTTGATATGTTAATCAAAAAGTGTTCCAAGAATGCTCTAAGTCTTTGATTATACTCAATAAGGCATTTAGGACCAAAAATCATACCCAAACTGCTAAGCTGTGTAGTACTAAACTGAATGCATTAAATGTTTGCCATGCTGCCATACTCCATTTAATTTATCTAGTTAACTTTGAGATCAACTGTAGCAAACTATTTCTTCATGTCCTGTCTAAGGTCAGCCATTCATAAATCACTATTCACCACTATATTGAGAACATCTGCATAAACAATTTATCTTGATATAGAAATGCCCCTTATGATATATGGTATATGGTATATCTATGAATACATTAGTAGTATGAATGGAACTCAGAACAGCACTCATAACCAGGTAAAATAGTGTACCACTAAGAAGACACCGCTGAACAGCACCATTTGCCCATAATTTATCATTGGCCTCTCCATCCATAAATTAATAAAACCACCTACAAATTGTTATATGCAGTTTGTATTAAATTTTTGAATCTACTGCTAAAGCCAAAAGCTAACAACATACATCCAGGCTGGACATGTGCCAGATTGCCATTAGCTTTTGTGATATCACAACTGAGAAGCAGGCCTTCCCTTGAACTGTCAGCACTAGTATTCTAAACACTTTCTTTAATGATAAGTAATAGTTCTTGTAAAGGTCGACCTGCTATAATATAAAAACATCTCTGCACATATTCCACTATTTTATTTCTTAACCTCATTTATAATATCTTAAATAGTAATGTATATTCTGTATCACAAAGTACAATGGTTCTTTAGTTTGACGGTTATCTCCTAACCCCTATTTGCATATAAAACATAAAAATGTAGTAACAGTAGTAGCTCAGTTTACTGAATAAAGTTCAGTAACCAAGAAATGAAAATACACAGCAACATTTTTTTCTGCTGGGTAGTCATATTTTTATAAAAGGATTAACCAAGATCATCTAGTCCTGTTATATTTGGTATGTTCACTAACTTAAGAATATTATCCTGCTTTTCCATAGTTACTGGTCTTTTCACGCTGTCCCTGAAGTCTGTACTAATGTTAGTTATATTCCAGTCCCTCAACAGAATACATTTACCAGCTTTATACGGCTATGCCATGTAAGTTTCAGCAATATGTAATATTTCTGATCGATTCATTCTTTCTCTTCCCAGACTATCCAGCAAACAGTCCATTTCTATCTCTTTTAACTACTTTCCATAAAGATGGCAACACCCTTCCCTTCTTACCCTGAACCAAATGTTCTTCATGACTTATCAAATATTTTATCCTCTCCCTATTTTGTATGAAAAGACCCCATTCTTTGTTGATTGTGTCCACATCTCTATTATCTAAGCAATAGCACAGATCTGAAAAAAGCAGTTTTATATCTTTGTTTACTCTCTGAATGAAGTTTTTTTTTCATATAGCAAATATAACTTCTTATACTTCAACTTTAATATTATGCATCACTCAGAAACATAGTCATATGAAGATAATAAAAAGCTATGTTCACGCCATTTCTTAATTATTATTTTCCACAACCCATTAGATTCTGTCAATTCAGCGTTCAGTTTCTTAATATCCTTGCCTTTCCATAGTTTTGTATCATCAACAAAAATACCTCATATAGTGATATTTTCTCTATCTACTATGTTGTCACAACACAACTGAATATTCCTTGTTTTCTTGTTTGCCCTTCCTCTGATGTTGCAATTAAACTCTCTTACTACTATTATGGGGATATCCACTAGTACATATTTTGGCAGTTTAATGAATAATTTACATCTTTCATTCTTTTATTCTTCTCATTGTGGCCTAGCATACAAAATAGTTAATTTGTAAATATTACCTCTAACATACATGTTTACTGCTATTACTGCTGTGCTCATGATTGATATTACATGTATAGCATGTTAAATAGCCAGAAGCATTTTATTGTACAATACTGATATGCTAGAAAAAACTTCACATTTGAGTGACCATACCTTGCCCCCCCCACATACACATTTCAGACTGTCTTTTCTACTGCATTATAAGGCTATTATGTTATACAGTAATGTTTGCAGCCATTTAAAATCAGTCATCTCATGTACCCTGCAATATTATTAACATTACACAAAAGAATATAGGTGCTAGCCATTCCCCTTTACATTTTCTCTTCCTCCCTCGTTTAATTTTCTTTTGCTTTCTCTTGTTAATAGGTTCATAGGTGTGTACTAGGCTAATGGCCCTGGGGCTTTTACAAGTCTAGCCATAGGATTACCCTGGTATAGTGCCACCTGACCTTAGTTCCTAGTGCCTCTGTTGAGTAGAGCCACTGGTGTTATCCCCGGGGTGAATTTTCTGTTTCCCATCCACTCATCAAGATTTCTCTTGAAGAGGGTCAGCGAGGTGCTCTGCTTGACATGTATGGGAAGTCTGTTCCATAGCATGGGCAGTCTCTGGGTTATGAACCTGTCCCTCCAGCATGTTCTGTTAATTGTGGTAATGAGGCTGAGGTCTCTGGAATGTTTGGTGTGGAGGGATTGGGATTTATTTAGATGTAACATTTCTAACAGAGCTGGGTCAGACATGGCTTTGTAAGTCAAGCAGAGATTGCCTCTAAGTAGGCGATATGAGACAGGGAATAGTTGGAATTTTTTGAGTCTGTCCATATAGGACAAGTGTTTAAGGCCTAGGGTCCTCTTTGTCAGGTACTTTTGCTGCCTCTTCAGTTGTTGCAGGTGTCTAGTGAGGTACATGCCAAATGGGGCATTGTACTTGATGATTGGCCTAATGAGGGAAGAGTAGAGGAAGACAATAACCTCTTTCTTCCTGGATGCAAAACCCTTAGTTATGAGATGTGCCACATAGAAGGACTTTCTGACCACAGTGGCAATGTGGTGATCAAAAGAGAGGTTGCTGTCAACCTGTGTTCCCAGATCTCTTATAACGTCTTCTATGTTCAGTGGACTACCATCAATGTGGTAATTCATGGGAACTGGGTTTTTCCCAAAGGGGATGACTACACATTTTTTGGCATTGAGCTTAAGGCCACGGTTCTGACATCAATCGGTCAAAGTGAGGCCATTCCGTAGGATGTCAACATCACTCGGGGAGTTAATAATAGCTCTCAACTTGCAATCATCTGCGAACTTTGTCAGCCAGAGCCCCTTCATGTTGGCCTGGACTTCAGAGAAGTAGATACCAAATAGGAGAGGACCCAGGACCAAACCCTGTGGGACTCTACTCGTGACTAATCGGCAGTCTGACTTGGAGTCAGCTACTTTCACACTGTGGTTCTATCTGTGAGCCAGTTTGCAACCCACCTAGTGATATAGGGGTTGATGCCAAGCTTAGTGAGTTTTTCTATGATTCCTGAGTGGGGAATGGTATCAAAAGCCTTGGCCAGATCAAGGTAGGCTGTATGAACCACCTTGCCTTCATCCACAGCTCTGATGACTGACTCAAAGAAGTCGACCAAGTTGAGCAGGCATGATCTACCCTTCACAAAACCAAACTGTGTGGGATCCAGAGTTTGCAGTTTCCCTATATCATTTTTTATTAGGTCCATAATGATGCGTTCAATAGCTTTGCATATCAGACTCATCAGGCTAATGGGGAGATAGTTCCCAGGGTCTGTAGTCGCTCCTCCTTTGTGGAGAGGGATGACTGTAGCAGTGCGCCATTTGGCAGGGACAAAGCCTGAGGTGAGGCTGTGATTGAACAGGGCACACAGGTGAGGTGCCAGTTCACTCTGTAGTTCATGTAGAACACAACCAGGGATATTGTCAGGTCCCATCAAAACTGTATTCTTGGCCTTGGACAGTGCTGTTTTAACCTGTGCAGCAGTAATACTGGGTGCCTGGCAATCTACTGGCATTGTGATTGGTCCTTTGGGGGTGAGGGGTAAAGTTGGCACTGAATCTGTCGGCCAGTATACTGGCAATATCTGTTGGCTTGGTATAGGAGGTACCATTGTGCAGTAAGCTCAGAGCAAATCTGGGTGCTGCTGTGGAGATTCTTTACATAACTATAGAAGGCCTTGTGGTTGTCTTTACTATCTGCTGCAATTCTGTTTTCATACCTAACTTTAGAGGATTTGATGAGGGATCTCAACTTTTTGTTGAGGCAGATAAAGGAGTTTTTCCCAGTCTTGGGACTTTACCTTATACCACATCAGTTTCCTCCTTCTGTTGTAGACAAGCTAATAAAATTACAAACATCAGAAGGTGACATGAAGAAAAGGCTGTTTGAGCATGAGACTGCTCAAGTAGAAATGTTTCAGAAATGGTAGAAATAGAAGTTAGAGCATGTTGGGAAAATCTGAGATTTTCTGATGTAAAACTGAAAGGAACAGACTGTATTAATTTTATGAAAACACAAATAAATAATTAAACTGGTATTCCACAGCAGGAACTGTTAACTGAGTGAGTTAACAGAACTTTTATCTTCATCAGTACCTGCATATTCTGTACTTTTCCCCCTTCCCCTTCAGTTTCCTAAACTGCTTAAGTATAAAAAAGCTGTAGGACTTTCCAGGATGACTGTACACTGATCAACAGCTTAACTTCAGCTCTTCCAATGTGAAAAAAGAAACTGAAATGCAAGGGCCAGGAGCTTTGGCATTTTTAGTAAATTCAGTTACTGGCTAGTAAGTACACTGCCTGAATGCCACCAAAGAAGAAACTAAGAGAGCTTGAAATAAAATCAACTAGAATAGATGAAGAGGAAATACTGACTAGGAAGAATTGTTGGCTGAGAATAATAGAAGAGAGTGAATGATCGTATGTGTGCTCTTACACTGACGTTGTTGGTGTGGAGAGGTCAAGAGAGGTCACATGACCATGTGCTTTATAATAAAGGAGGAAGCAAGGGTTGTTCCCCTCTTCCATTTATTAACCAGATTGATTGCCTTCACGTGTGTTTATTTTCCTCTGTAATGTATATCTAACCCGACTTTCTTACCCTTAAGATGATACCGCCAACAGGTTATGGGCCCAGGAGGGAAGTAGGAACCCAATGGCATAGACTATGTTTTGACGGAGATGAGAAGAATTATGACTTGTGAGAGACAAAGTTTCTGGGACACCTGCGCTTGCTAGGGTTGAAAGACGCCATTTTGTGAAATGTGCAGCAGGACGCAGAGGGCAACGAGAATGAGGCGGAAGTCGATGACGATGCTGAGAAAAATGAGGAGGCATATGCAGAAGTAATACAGTTCTTAGATGACAAAAGTTTGTCCCTCATCATGAGAGAAGCCACAGACGGTGGAGTAGCGCTTCAGATCCTGAAAGACCATTATGCTGGGAAAGGGAAGCCATGGGTAATTATCCTGTATACCGAATTAACAAGCTTCCAGAAGGCCACCAGTGAAAGTGTCACACATTATATTATTAGGGCTGAGACAGCCATTACAGCACTTAGAAATGCTGGGGAGAAGCTCAGTGATGGATTACTAATTGCAATGATTCTGAAAGGGTTGCCTGAAACTTTTAAACCATTTGCAGTCCACATCATGCAAGATGATGATAAGTTGAGCTTTAGTGAGTTCAAAACAAGGTTAAGAAGCTATGAACATACCTAGAAATTTAATGCCAGCGTAAGTAATGATAATGTGATGAAAGCGAGTGGCCTTGGGGAAAGAATAAAAGCAGAGATTATATGCTATAGCTTTGGCCAAAAGGGACACAAGGCATGAGAATGCTGGACAGAATATAAAGGCCAGAGACAGTGCTGTAGTTTGTGTAAAAACTCTATCCACAGGGACAGTAACTGTAGACAAAAGAAGAAAGACAATGTGAAGCAAGCAACTGATGCGGATGATCACACATTTGTCTTCAGAATAAATGAGCATCAAATTCAAGAATTAAAACAGAAGGAATTAACGGTGGACACTGGTGCCACATCACACATAATTAATGACCTGAAAAAGTTTAAATACTTTGATGCAACTTTCCAACCGGAGGAACACATTGTGGAATTAGCTGATGGAACAAGAACCTGTGGGGCCGCACAGAAGAGAGGTAATGCAGAGGTATGGCTGCTAAACACAGAGGGGCGCAAAGTAAAGGTGGTGATGATGACTCGGGTGCTGTATATTCCGACGTATCCACAAAGCATTTTTTCTGTTAAGGCAGCAACGTCCAAAGGGGCCTCCATCAATTTTAAACAAGGCCGGGACCAACTCATCTATAAAAATGGCACCAGGTTTGACCTAATTGAGTGTGATAGACTCTATTATTTAGACACATATAAAAACGGCACCAGTTTTGATATAATTGAGTGTGATACACCCTATTATTTAGACACATATGACGAAGAAAACAATAGTGAGATACATTATGATGCATCTCAGAGCTGTTATGACATTCAAGCATGGCATAAAATGCTTGGTCACTGTAATTTCGAAGATGTGTCAAAATTAGAAAAAGTGGTAAAAGGAATGAAAAGTAAAACTAAAGTTGAAAGACCTAACCTAGATTGTGAAACCTGTATGCAAGGGAAAGTTGTACAGAGCAGAAACAGAATCAGATGCAAGAGCAAAATTGTGTTTGAACTAGTCCATACTGATTTGGTAGGCTCAATTGAGCCAGTAACAAAAGATGGCTTTAAGTACACTTTAGCATTTATTGATGACTACTCGGGGTAATATTTGTCTATTTTCTGAAAGCCAAGAGTGATAAAGTGAAGGCGACTGAAAAGTTTATTGCAGATTTAGCCCCTTATGGGAAGGTAAAGTGTATCAGATCAGATAATGGCACTGAGTTCATGTCAAAAGACTTTCAGTCACTATTGAGTAAAAATGTTATAAGACACGAAACATCCACACTTTATTTGCCCCATCAGAATGGGACAGCAGAGAGAAATTGGAGAACACTGTTCGAAATGCCAACATGTATGTTGATAGAGAGTGACTTACTTAAAGAGTTGTGAACATATGCAGTAATGACTGCTGCTTTTATTCACAACAGATGTTATAACAAGCGTCTGGGGCAGACCCCATTCTTCATGCTAACAAGGAAGAAACCTGATCTTTCAAGGATGAGAGAATTTGGATCAGTGTGTTAGTTATGCATACAGACAACATAAAAAGAAGTTAGACACAAGATGTGATAAGGGGATCTTTGTCGATATGATAAAAACAGCTCATCATATCTAGTCTATTATCCTGACACAGGAAGAGTCCTTAGACACAGGTTAGTCAAGTTCTTTACTAAGAATGTAGCTGAATGCCAGATTCAGACAGACCCAGAAGTGATGGATGAAGATCTTAATACCAGAAGAAGTGTGCATGTTAAGTCAGAATCAAAAGCTGATAGTCAAATCACAAAAGAAATACAAGTAAATCACACTGGATCTATAATGAATGAAGGAGACACAGAAATAAGGCAAGAAGAGGAAAGGCAGGATACACACTACTCTAAGAGAGAGAGAAAACCACCTGCATACTTGAAGGACTATGAGTGTAAAGTTGAAAACGATGATTATGTGACAGTTAATATTGACTGTTGTTACCGATTAATATGCAACACACTGCAGAGCTTTAAAGAAGCTATGACTTTGTCTAACTCGAAAAGTGGGTCAAAGCCATGAAGGAGGAATTTAAGTCTAAAGGAAAACAACACATTTACACTCACCACACTACCGGAAGATAAAAATGCAGTGGGGGGGGGGGGGGGTTGATGGGTTTTCACTGTAAAAGATAGTGCAGATGATAATACTGAGACTTACAAAGCTAGATATGTAGCTAAAGGCTACAGTCAAGTCGCTGGTATAGATTATAATGAAACATTTGCACCAACTGCGAGTATAACATTTGTACGCAGTCTAATGCAGATGGCAACTCATTACGATTTAGAATTGCACCAGATGGATGTACAAACGGCCTAGTTACATGCTCCTTTTGAATGTGAGGTGTATATGGAGCAACCTAAAGGTTTTGAATAGAAATCAAATAATGATGAAAAATTGGTTTGTAAACTGAATAAGTCATGGGTGCAGCGGTAGTGTTGTTGCCTCACAGCAAGAGGTTCTCCCGTTCGATTTTCAGCTGGAGCACCTTCTCTATGTGGAGTCTGCATGTCCTCCCCACAGTCGAGTGGTGTTTGAAAGACATGCGTAGAATGGGCATGCCTTCGTTGAAGGTTGGACATTGAGCTGGCACCTTGGCACCCGTAAAAAATCTACTGCCAATCATTAGCGGACCAGAGTTCCACTGTGGCGACCCCTAACTAGGAAAAGCCGAAAGAAGAAGAACAACAGACTGAAACTGGAAGAAAATGTTGCACGATTATCTTTGTGAAAATAGTTTTATCCAAAACCCTGCAGACCACTGTGTATACACTAGACAAGCTGAAAATGAGAAAGTCCTAATTATATGGGTTGACAATCTCATTATAGCAGCTAGTGACAATGAATCACTAAAAGATGTAAAGGAAATGCTCAAAGCTAAATTTAAAATGAAAGATTTGGAAAAGCTAAGACATTTTCTAGGCATTGTCTTTACCCAGAACAGTGGTGAAGTAAAGATGAACCAAAAGAGGTACATCATGAAAATTCTTGAGAAATTTGGTATGTCTAATTATAAAGTAGGAAGTACCCCTTCCAAACAAAAAGCAAACTTTGAATGTGACAGTGAATCTACAGATCCAAGAAAATATCATGAGCTTGTGGGTAGTTTGATATATGTTATGAGAAGCACGAGACCTGATCTTAGCTGGATTGTAAGTAAACTTTCACAATATTTGTCACAACCGAGTGAATCTCATTTAATACTAGCCAAACGTGTTAAGAGACTTAAAAAGTACATTGGACAGAGAACTGTGTTACAAGAAAAGTGAAGGGAAACTTCAGCTTGTAGCATACAGTGATGCAGATTGGGCAACAGATCAAAATGATAGATGTATTACAATAGATTATTGCTTTAGCCTCAATAGAGACGGTCCTATCATTTCATGGAAATCAAAGAAGCAGCAGATGGTAGCTTTATCTATATGTGAGGCAGAGTACATGGCATTGGCAGCAACAACACAGGAGAGTTTGTTACCTTGTCTTGCTGTTGAGTGGAATGAATGGAGAGTGCAAGTATGTGCCAGTAACAATATTTGAGGACAATCAAGGAGCAATCGCTTTGTCAAAGAATCCAGTAAGCCGACAGAGATGTAAACATGTTGACATTAAGTACCATTTTGTCAGGTCAGCACTTAATGATGACAAAATAAGCACTGAATATTGCCCGACAACAGACATGGTTGCAAATATCTTTACTAAACCTGCTACGAAATCGAAGATTGAAAAGTTCATGTATTGCGTATTTGGAATGTGAAGGAAACGTTATCCAAAAATATATTCTTAAAATGTATTGGTATACAGCGTAAGAGCAAGTGGGGGTGTTGGCTGATAATAATAAAAGAGAGTGAATGATCGTATATGTGCTCTTACACTGACGTCGTTGGTGTGGAGAGGTCAAGACAGGTCACATGACCATGTGCTTTATAATAAAGGAAGAAGTGAGGGTTGTTCCCCTCTTCCGTTTTTAACCAGATTGATTGCCTTCATGTGTGTTTATTTTCCTCTGTAATGTATGTCTAACCCTTCTTTCTTATCCTCAAGATGATACCGCCAACAAGAATCCTGCAGCTGTTCAGCAAAAAGCAGTTCAAGCTCCAGCTTTGGTGCAAGACATGACTTCCAGTGATGTAGAGGAAAAAAATAAGTCAAATGTGCTCAGAGCGGAATAAAATAAATGAAACACTGAAGGAGTACAGCAACTCAAATAGCAAAAGGCTGGGAAAATGGAAGAATATTTAAAAAGATATTCAGATGAGCTAATAAAACTGCAAACATCAGAAGGTGAAATGAAGAAAAGGCTGGTTGAGCATGAGACTGCTCAAGAAGAGACGTTTCAGAAACGGTAGAAATAGAAGTTAGAGCATGTTGGGAAAATCTGAGATTTTCTGATGTAAAACTGAAAGGAACAGACTGTATTGATTTTATGAAAACACAAATAAGTAATTAGACTGGTATTCCACAGCAGGAACTGTTAACCGAGAGAGAATACCATATGAATGTTCCACATCTGATCATGAGAAACAGCTAAGACCTGTATTAGTAAACATGCAAACCTACCAGCAGAAAGAGTTGATCCTGTGAAAAGTGTGGCAAAAGAGCAAAGTATTAAAAGCTGGAGTCAGTAGAGTATTTGTGGAAAATGATTATTCACTGTACACCAGGCAGGAGCGAAACACATTTATTCCAGTAATCAGAGAATGCCAAGAGGCAGGTGAGAGATTCAAGCTGCTGTATCTAGCTGCCTTCAGAATATTTATTTTCCTGAAGGATTAAATATGCAGAACAGGCTAAGGAGGAATTACAAAAGTCTGTCCAACAAAAAATGTGCTATCTAACAGAAGGGGTCTCTGCTTCACATTCTTCTGATAATAAAGCACGTGGAGAGACTTTGCCAGTGAAAATGTTTCCACTGTTCCTAAGAAAAATGCTTGAGAGACAGAGAAAAGCATAGGAGTTGACTAGAAGAATCAGGAGTACTTCGGAATTGAACTGAAGCCTGGAGTTGGGAGATGTAGATGAACAGAAAGAAGACCAACAACAGAGAAATAAGTAAATAAATGTGAGACTGCAAAGAATCACTTACATTTGTGAAATATGGCTGTATAACAGAAAGTGGAAACAGTTCACTTTTGTTAAACTCATTGGGAACTGACAAGCATTTGCGTCATGTCATGTCATTAATGTTTGGAAGGACACTGAGGGGAGGAGGAAGGGAAAGAAAAAGACAACTGTAAGTGAAACAATTTCTGTTCTTAAGATTATTTCTATGAAACTTTTTACAATATAAATTGCAAGTTTTATAGTAAAGTATTTTAGTTGTTCTTGCATTTGATAAATGCCCTAATGTAAACAGATTCATTTTTTCTTCTTCTTTTTAGTATTATGAAATGTAGGCATCACAGTGCAAAAAGAGAAGAAAGGCTAGACAGAAGCATGTTTAAGTCAACAGGCTGTAATCTTGGCTTGTTGAGGTGGGGGATGGGGTGCAAAAGTACACAAATCATAATATATGTAGGGCTAATAGTTTTCTCTTACTTTTGGATAGATGGATGTTTAGACCTTTGGCTTAATCTGATAAGTTTTAAGTGGAAACAAGTTAATCTGAGAACACTGAATATAATGAAAAATGTTCTTTTAGAAATAAAAGATTTGGCTTGTCTTTCAGGCTGCAGCAGAGGACTACATTATTTCTCGTACATTTCCAGGGAGACAAGTTGTTAATAGAGCAATAAAAAGCCAGAACACTGGTTTCTTCAAGACTAAAAATTAATAGTTTCTGAAAGCACACAAGTTGTTTCCACATCTGGGAGGGTAATAAAGGTAAAAAAGGCACCAATTTGTGTAAGTAGAAGCACAGTCAGTAATATGTATCTTTAAGGGGCAGTCCCAGGGATTTTTTTGTTTTGATTCTGATCTTTGTTTACATTTTCAGTGTGTCTTTCTGAGCATGCTCAGCTTTATTTGTGGCGGTCAGGGGGTCGGGTACCTCCAGGAAGTTTCAGGGGTGTTAACCAGGTTCCATCTGAAATTGCAGTTGTAATCACAACAGCTCTCACTTAAGCTATTCATTAGTTTAGTCTGCATTTTATCCTCAGAGAAAAGTAGCTTTTCCCAGCATTTTTTATGACTTGACTGCTGCTATCTCTCTCTAAGAAACACAGGAGTAAAACAAAGCTAAAGCATTAGCAAGCAGGGTTTTTGTTCCTTACATTGCATATTTTATTTTGCGCCAATTTTGAATGTTATCAAACTGCAGTAACTTGATGACATGACTGCTTCTACGTCTGTAGAAAGCATCTGAGTGAGGCAAGTTTCAAACAGCAGTAGAAACAGTCTTTCTCTTTATTTCATTCTGTAGGAAGTATGGTTTATTGTGTTCTGATTTCTGAGTACTAGTCATGTGTAATGACTTTCTGACCTGCCTAGCAATTCCGTTGAAAGCATGTATGATGCAAAGCTGAAGCATTGCTACACAGTCTTACATTCCTTTAATTTTCTAATTTAATATGTACTGATTTCTGAAAGCCACTAGCCAAGTGCATATTTTATGGCCTCACTGCTTGCACCTCTGTAGGAACATGTGAAATTCAGACATTAGTAAACACGTGTTCCTTTCATTTCATATTTTATTTTGTGCCAAGGTCTGAACACAAGTACAGTGCATTTCTTAGTATACATGCTGCGTCGTAGTGAGTTACTGCATTGTATATGTTCTTTAGCATTTTTCTTTCTGTTTATGTCTTACAACTGTATGCACCTGGGTCCAGTTCCACTGTTATTATTTATAAACAATTCATTGAAATGATGCTGTGTGCTACTAGTAGTGTTCCACACGGCTCAATACTAGGACCTCTCCTATTTGGAATATACTTCTCTGAAGTGAAGGAAAATGTACATGGCCTTTGGCTGACCAAATTTGCTAATGACTGCAAGCTGGATGCAGTCATTGAATTGCCCAGAGACATAGATATCCTCCAGGAAGGTCTGACACAGACAAATAATTAATACAAGAACCATGGCCTAAAACTCAATGCAAAAAACTACATTCCTCTCAAGTGCACCTCATTACGAGGAACGTACCTCATTTGGGGTCTTAAAAAGTTAATGTTCCTCGAAATTCCTCAAAGTTCCACATTGAAAGAGTCTGTCACAGATTCAGTGTTAGGAATTTTTTAAGTGAAATCCATTGTAAATAGAAATGAATCATGTTAATTTATTAAAGGGTCTTCTTTACAAGTAAAACCAGCATATTTTAACCATCCTACGACCTTCCTAGTTGAAGTTGTTAGCAAGCCTTTAGTATGTGTTCCACATTTTGCCCATTTGTTCCACATTATGAAGGTGAGTGTTCCTCATTTTGGCGATGGAAGGTTGAGAGCTATTCATACCCTTTGGGAGGATGACCACCCATTGCAAATTACAACATTGATAACACTCCCCTAAGAGTAAGACCAGTAGTAAGGGACTTGGGAACTCGTTGACAATAACCTGAACTTTGATTACCATGTGTCCATTTTAGTGAGAAAATCCTTCTTTGTGGCACAACTTATAAGTAAGGGCATGACATCCAGATCTAAGGTCATCATAGTCCCACTACACTCAGCCCTCATTAGGCCAATAATCAGGTACAAATCACCCTTTGGCGTGTACCTAACCCAGCATTTGTAACAGCTGAAGTGGCTAAAAGAATACAGGGTGTAAATAATATATCCTATTGAGACTGCCTCAAAGCTCTGTCTCTGTACCCAGCCTCCTACAGACTACCGAAGGGAGATTTATACTTAACCTACAAGGCATTCTCCAGTCCAGCCCTGATGGTTCTTCTGCACATTTACAAAACAAACAACACTAGACTTATGCAATCTAAGGATCTAAACCTTGTCTGTGACATAAACAAAATATGTTGGCAGGCAGGTATGTGTCTCTAAGATCATCCCTTCTCTGGAACAACATGTTCCCCATTCATATGAAACAGACCTTTTCACTAAATCTATTCAAATGCAGTTTGGACCAATGGATGGGAAGTCACAAATGTATCCATGGCTTGCCACCTGTGGCCCTTATTGACAGGGCAGTTTGTAGATGACCTAAGGCACAGGCATATACCAAAACCATTCTAGCCTGTGGGCATTGATAATTGGGGAATCTGGGGTATGAATGGCTAGACTTAAAAATGCTGTAGCGCTGTTAGCCTAGTAACCTCCTTTGATCCTATGATACTAAGTCACTGGACATGACACAAACCTCTCTGGACTGCATGAAGAGACAGATATTATGGAGTCCTTAGACTATGTGTACCAGGCTGGTATGGGCCTAGAATTGATCAGCATTTCACCTTCAACAAGGATGATGCCATAGCATGAACAGATGATTGACTTTAATGATTGACTGGTGTAATTCCAAGGAGGTGCAGTATTTACCAGAATGAGAGGATATAGTTGACAGACCACATTGCTTTTCCAAAGATGGTCTGCACCTGTCTCTGCTGGGCTTTTGAATTTTGGCTAGAACACTATCCTCACCATAGTATCTTTTTAGGCAATGCCAAACTGACAAATGCTCTGACATAGCAAAACCAACCCAGGGGAATTTAAAGGTATCACTGCTCAATGCCAGGAGTCTAAACAAGAAACTCCACTCCCTCTAAACTCTCCTCACCCTACAAGGTTACAATGTCTTCCACACATTTAGACCAGTTATTGCAAGGTGTCTCAATTTACACCAATAGCAAGGTCACCTCAAGGCTGGTCAAACAGTATGATGAGCTTGAGCACCTCCAATGTCCAAATTATCAAAGGCAAAGTCCCATGCCATATCCTTGCTAGCTATTGGTATCCTCAATGTCCCAGGAAAGACATAACTAACTCATGCTTAAACTTATTGGAGACACTCACCATTTAGCCCAATACCATATGCACTGGTGACTTTAACTGCCCCACTGTAAACTGGGAATCCTGCACAACCCTGAAACCTGGAGGCTCAGAGATTCCTGGACATTGTAAACATAAACATCATGGACCAGATAGTCTCCATGCCCACTAGAAGAACAAAAAATACTGGACCTGCTCCTCACATACATAGGGGAATGCTTCACCTCCCCCCCCCAGGTAATATCCTCTCTGGTAATATCAGACCATAAAGCTGTCCCCTTTAAAATAAAAATAAAACCTGTGACCCTAGGTAACCCCATGCAATTTAGGAACTGTTTTAAGGCAGACTTCCTATTATTACGTGACAAACTGACAAAATTTCAAGCCTCCCCCAAACGCTGAGAACACAGTTGCTTATGAGAAATTCTTCACAGATACTGTATACAATGATAGTTAATTAATGTATACTGACAGCTGTGCCTATCGGAAATAAGCACAGAACAAATCCAAAAAGCAAACCACCACCATGGAATCCAAACATCAACAGGCTCTACAACATGAGGACGGATGTCATAGCAAAAGTCAGGAAATACAATGCACAGCAGGATAAAAACTCTCTCATCAATCTAAACAAATGACTCAGAGAGCAAATCAGGCTTACCAAAGCCAACTTAGAGATAAAAATAACCTTGCAGGCCAAAGACAACCAGAAGGCTTTCTTTAACTATGTCTGTTAATGCAAAGACTGTGCAAGGCTGATTGTGGATGGAGCCACCTTCGTGGAGCTGGAAGATATAGCAAATCTACTGGCTGACAAATTCATTGGATCATATGATCATAGGATCATAGAAAGTCACTATGCCATTGGCCCTGAGGCCCTTACATGCTTAGCCAAGAATTTAGCCCATGTTCTGACAAGTTAGCACCCGATGCCTTTGTCCAGCAGAGACACAGGTGGAATCCCAGGGGTTTATTTTCTCTTCCCCATCCAGTTATCCAGGTTGTGGTTAAAAAGGGATAATGAGGTACTCTGCTTGATGTGGAGAGGGAGTCTATTGCACAGAAGGGGGAGTCTCTGTGACACAAATCTGTTGCGCAAACAAGTCCTATTGATGTCACAGACCAGGTTGAGGTCTCGCTTGTGGGTTACTCGAGTGGAGCTTGACTTGCGAATATGCAGCAGTCCCATCAAGGCGGGGTCTGAGATTGCTTTATATGCCAGACAGAGGTCACCTCTGAAGAGTCTGTATGAGACTGAGTAGAGGGACAGGGCTTTTAGCCTATCTGTGCAGGGTGCATGTTTGAGGCCTTGGATTCTCCTCGTGAGGAACCTCTGTGGTCTCTGGGTTCTGATGAAGTTCAGTATACACTTGAATGAAAGCGCTTAATGAATTGTTTGTGGTGAATAAACGTATTTTCTGTGGAATTGTGCTGTAACTTTGTTCATTGCTTCCTGGCATGCTGTGGTTACTAACCTCTGTGGTCTGTCCACCTGCTGCATGCGCTTTGTGAGGTATGTGCTGAAAGGCATTTTTTACTCAATAATGGGTCTTGTAAGGGGAGAATACAGGGATGTTATGACCTTCTTGTCCCTGGACGAAATACCCTTCCTAATGAGGTGGGACTCGTAGAAAGCCATCTGTACAATGAAGACAATAAGGTAGTCAAAAGTTAGGTTGCTATCAACCTGGGTACCCAAGTCCCTCAAGACTGATTGCATGCTTAGGACCTTGTTAGCAATGTGATAATTTGTGGGGATGTCAATCTTCCCAAAGAGGACGATGATGCATTTTTTTGGCATTTAGTTTGAGGCCATGTTTCTGGCACCAGTCATTTGTTTGGGTGAACCCTCTTGGAGGATGTCCATATCACTAGGGGAATTGATGACAGTGTCCAGCTTGCAGTCATCTGCAAACTTTGTCAGCCATAGCCCACTGGTTTTGTTCTGCACCTCAGAAAAGTATATTGCAAACAACAGAGGCGCCAAGACCGATCCCTGGGGTATGCCTTTCATTACGGGTCTACTGCTTGAGGTGGCTCCCCTATTTTGACTAGGCGGATTCTATCAGTGAGCCAGTTTGCTACCCATCTGGTAACATATGGATTGATGCCTAGTTGAGAGAGTTTATCTATTATACCCAAGTGGGGAATAGTATCGAAAGCTGTGGCCAGGTCAAGGTAGGAGGTGTGCACCATCTTCCCCTCATTCATGGCTTTGGTGACTGTCTCAAATAAGTCAGCCAAATTAACAGGCATGACCTCCCCTTGATGAAACCAAACTGTGTGGGATTGAGTGTTTGGAGGTTGCCAATGTCCTTGTAAATGAGGTCCATGATAATTCATTTCATGCCTTTGCAGGTCAGGCAGGTGTTTGGAGGTTGCCAATGTCCTTGTAAATGAGGTCCATGATAATTCATTCCATGCCTTTGCAGGTCAGGCTAGTTAGGCTGATGGGTCTATAATTTCCTGGATAGGGGGCACTCCACCTTTGTGCAAAGTGATGACAGTAGCTGTCTTCCACTCATCTGGGACGAAGACAATACTCAGGCTTTGGTTGAATAGGGTGCCTAATAGTGCTGCAAGTTCCTGCCTGAGTTCATTTGGGATGCAGCCTGGGAAGTTATTAGGTCCCATGGAGGCTGTATTTGTTGCCTTTGAGAGGGCAGTGATGACTTGCTCCTTAAAGATAAGGGGAGAGGGTTAGGTGCTGGGGATGACTGGTTTTACTGATGGGGGGAACATACGGGTGATGTTTTTGCTGAACCTGTCTACCAGCAGGTTGCTGTATCTATTGTGTTTGTGTATGTGGTGTCCTTGATCACCAGTTCTGAGCAGAGCTGAGTGCTTCCTTTGAGATTGCAGACATATGTGAAGAAGGCCTTATGATTGTCTTTAGTAGATGTGGCCAGTTTGGACTCAAAGTTTGCTTTGGAGGATTTCACTAATGCTCCAACTTTACTCCCTCCAGTCATCCCTCAATAAATACCATCGAATGTGACACCCAGACCATCACTAGAGAACAGGTCCTAAACACACTTTCTATGGCCAAGAACACTGCATCAGTGGTCCCTGATAATATCTCATGATGCTTCCTAAATAGAATGAAACAACCTATCAGGACCACTAGAGTCACTATTTAGCCATAGCCTCCTGTCAGGCTTCTTGCCAAGCAAATGGAGAACTGCAACAGTCATGCCACTGCATAATGGTGGGCCTTCTATGCCCCACAGAAAACACAGACCCATTAGTCTGACTAGGCTTATATGCAAAGCCATGGAAAGGATTAATATGGAAATGATTAATAATGACATTGGTAACTTCCAGACACTGGATCCAACCCAGTTCAGTTTTTTCAAGGGAAGATTGTGTATACTCAGTCTGGTAGACTTCTTCGAGGAGGTTACCAAGATAAGCGATGATGGTAAAATGGAGCATAATGCCTACCTTGACATGGCCAAGGTATTTGATGCAATATGCCACTCAGCATTGTAAACAAACACAGGATTAGGCATAAACTCCTATACTACATACTAGATTGCCAGCTGGCTCTCAGATAGTACTCAGGGTTGCTATTTCATTATTATTGGTTCTCTGGTTCATTTCCCAGCAGAGGGTGCTTCCACATCCTTACACATTTTATATAATGATGGCTGAATGACTGATATTCTACTACCAGATACTCTGTCTACCAGACATCTTATGTGTGATGTAACAGCAGGGGAGGCTCGTGGCATCGGACTGCTGGACTGCAGCCCCCTCAGCAAAAAAAAGAAAAAAGTACTTTTTAGTTTAATTATTTATTTATTTTTTTTAATGTCTCAGACAGTTCAGTTGACTTAGTTACTCGTCTTTCAAGTTCCTTCCTCGGCGAGTACGCGCATGCGCACTTTGACCACTTCGGGTTGCGGCAGTTTTAAATAAAGACTTTTTTTTTTCCTCTTTGTTTCTGCTGCAGACGGAGAGCAAATTAAGGCATCAGTGTGATGCCCAACAGTCTATGCAGTTTGGAACCGCATAGAATTGCAAGGGGTTTGGACTGCCATGTCTGCAGGCACGTACATGACGTGCTTGGGCTAAATGGCTGCTGATTGGTTGTCACTCTCTTCCTGGGCTTTATGTGCTGGGAAAAGAGCGAGAAGCAAACAGTTGCAGCAAGTTTCGGTTGTGGACTGACTCGTGAGTCAAGTGAATTCTTGATCTTGATTTCTATTTTTTAACGACCTATATTTGGTTAGCTAATAGCTGTGCTGGGTGTTAGCAGCTGAAGAAGTAGTAGTAGAAGAAGACAGAGAGTTTTCTTCTTGGTGGTGGTATGTATAGTCATTAAATGATGACAGGTATATGGGTTTCAGACATTGTATCCTTCATATAATGCTTACTAATCCAAAGCTTTTTTATTCTAGTAACTTTCTAAGCATATAAGAGAAGCATTTAAGATCTGTTCTTAATTTTAGGGCTAAGAAGTTGACAGAGCAGAGGGAGTTGCAGTGAATTCCACCATATGGTTGTCACAGGCGGTATGCTGCTCTTAATTATGACAGACGTTTGAGCTACAGAGTTCATGTTCTTCAGAAAAATGGCTTCTAATGTAAAACTTGTTGTTCTGATAACTAACTACATAACAGAGGAAGAATATTGCAAATTTGTCACAGATGATGGATCTTTGCCCCCTTAATTGTCTTTTTTTCCCTGGTTGCTGTGCTAAGTGGTTGAGAGCTGTGGCTTCAGTTTTTTTTTTTTGGTGAGTCGTGTGTTAGGGGCAAAATACAGTGATTAACCTGCACCATCTACGTGATCTACATTGCTATGGATTCTTGTTTTTAATCACTTTTGGTAAATACAAGCAATCACCAGAAGTGGTTATCTGTTTGGAAAAATAGTCAGTGGATGAAAGCAAAGGACTGCTAGAATGATGCAGTGATTATTGTTGTAGCTTGGTTGGGGGTACATTTGTGGTGACTTCTTCTTTTTTTTTTTTTTTCATTTTTTTCTGGTAGGAATCTAGAAGAGCTGTGGGCAGTGGTAACGGTACACATTTCCCACAGCATCATACACTTATATCTTTTTTATTTTTAATTTTTACAGAAGTCATCATGGGGTGTGATGTGCCCTATGTTGCAAATGAAGAAGACTACTGTGGCTCTTATTTATGCCCAGAGTGGCATGTCAGGTGGATTACTTTGGCTATTTCACTACTTTTGGGAACCACACAAGAGATGATTGTCACTTCTCATTGGTGACTGATATGGTTTGCTGTGGGGACAGTATTTGTCAAAGGGCAATACAGGTATTATGTTTCTGCCAGTCAGATATAATGTATCACAGCAGAAAGTTGAGATACATTTCTGGCCCATTATTTTATCTAAGGTGCATAGTATTACAACTGGTTGTAAAGGTGTGTGTGTGTGTAAAATGCCCCAGTTAATATATACTGGTGGCTAGAGAGAACAAATGGTGGGTAGAGATACTCAGGCTTGAACCCTGTACCTTGTATGCAGGTGTTAAGGACCTGAATTCCCTACCCACCACCATTTGTAAA
This sequence comes from Protopterus annectens, assembly GCF_019279795.1. NCBI lineage: Eukaryota > Metazoa > Chordata > Ceratodontiformes > Protopteridae > Protopterus > Protopterus annectens. The sequence continues at coordinate 143,120,030 of NC_056742.1, read as the reverse complement.
AAAATGCAGATTTTTGCCTCATATTTGATCTGATCTGTTCCTCATAATATCTGTGGTTTCTAAATATTGCAATGCTTGATATTTGATGGTGCAGTGGTAGCATTGTTGCTTTACAGCTGCAGGTTCTTGGGTTTGATTCTTGGCTGGGGTGCCTTCTGTGTGGGGTCTGCATCTTCTCCCTGTGTTTGTGTAGGTTTGCTCTGGTGTCCTCCCATGTTATAAAGACATGTGTCTGCAGTATTTCTTCCTGGGCCTCTGCTGAAAATTGTTTTTGTTCCGTCAGAATTAAAATTGATAGGCATTTGAATTTCAGACTTCATATTCTTCAGAAAATACATAGTAACACAACCTTTTATTCTAGCAATTTTCTAAGTTTATAAGATGAATATTTGAAATTTGTTATTTTTGGGACTGTATCACCCCATTATTGGCTTTGTCCAGGTTTTTTGTGCTAAGGTTGACAACTATGGAAAGAACTGAATTCACTGAATATGTCTGAGGGCTGTATTCCCTCATTACTGGGTTTGTCCAGGTGTTTTGTGCTAAGAGATTGACAGCTATGGTGAGAACTGAATTCATTAAATGATAGCCATTTAAGTTTCAGTCTTCCTCTCTTTCACAAAGCAGCTGATTTGGCGTAGTGGTATGTTGCGCTGACTGTTTTGCACAGGGACCTTGGCAGTAAAATGTATGGTGGTAACACAGCATTTTTCTAAACAAAGCAGGTGATTTTGGCATAATGGTATGTTGCTCTGACTCTTTTGCACAGGGGCCTTGGCAGTAAATTGTATGGTGGTAACACAGCATTTTATTCTAGCAACTTTCCAATATTATACAAGCAATGTATAATGTGTCCCTGGTTTTTGGCCTTTTGACCCCCCCCCCAATAAATTTGGCTTTTTCCAGATTTCTTGTGCTGCGAAGTTGAGATGCAGTCGAGTATTGAGTAGATTTTACAAGGAGCTGAGAGCTGTAGGGGAAGAGAAGTTTAGTGCTGCTTATGCTAAGTCAGCTTGCATTGTTAATAGCACAACAGGTTGTGTACTTGCTTTTGATGCAGAAGGTTGTTGGTTCTACTCCCACAAGGGGTGAATGCTGCCGTACTGAAAAAGTTAAGATGCTAACTATGAGCCTGTTATCAGTTTGCCATCCATTTCATATTGCAATATTACTAGCTTATCATTTTTAATGTAATATAGGCAATTTATTCCTCGGGCATCAGACACTTTATTTTTCAATGAAACCATGAAATATAAAGGCGTTTGCTAGAAGCAACCTCTTCATTAGTTACAGATTTATTTAATGTGGAATTATTTAGATGACTTTTTGACTTCTTCAGAGATTGTGCATATTTACTGATAATGGTGGACTGTAGAATTGTGCATATTTACTGATAATGGTGGACTGTAGAAGTTTGAGTAGACTTTTATGATGGAAATGTTCTGAGTTGGGCAGTTTTGTCATTATTGGTGCATGCATTTTGTTTCATTGTTTACTGGAAAAATGTTCAAAACAATAGGAAGGTGTTTCAAAGAGTACATGTATGTTTCATATGCAAGGGGCTATGATTTGAAAACAGTCCAGAATTAATCTTTATCAGCCACTGGTAAAATGTATTTTCTTTGAATGTGGGTTTCAATTCTGTTTCAAAGAATGTAAGTTTCAAGGGCAGAGAAGTTTTAATGCTAAGTTTGTTTAGCAGATGTCTTAGTGTTTGTGCTGTAAAATGCAAAATAAAACTTTCAAATGAAGTCCAAATCATCATAGAAGTAAATCAGTATGCACATTAGTGTTTATGGTAAATGGAGTGAAATAGCCAAGTAATGGATCATTGGAATGGCTGCAGGGGGAGGCTCCATTCGACCATGATTTTGTGAGGGGGAAGAGTGGCAAACTTAGACAGCCCCAGCTGAACTACACCATCCAACTGTCCAGATTTTCAAAGAATGAATAGATTTTTGCTTCTTATTTTTGGTTTGTTTCTCATAAAATTTCTGTTTTTCTGGCAAATCATTTAGGAATTAAGTCACTAAATAATGACACACTGAGTTTCAGACTTCATAACCTTCAGAAAAATGCATGCCAAAATAAGACCTGTTGTTCTATCAACTGTCTCAGTTTATACAAGAGCAATTTCTAGTACTGTTTATATGTTCCCCCAATATATTTGGACTTGTCCAGATTTATTGCATTAACAGGTTGAGAGGTACATGCAAATAAATTGCTTTATAGAATGTCAAACCTCTCAACTGTCCCTGATTTTGGCTCAAAATGTTGCTCTTCCCCTAATAATCCCTCTGCAAAATAGCAATTTTGGAAGAAAACATGGAGGGTTTACAATTAAGAAATAACTGTAATAATCAGAGTTATAGATTACTTTTATTTCAGAAATTCATGTAGATTCTTTTATTTTGTCAGCTGCTCAAGTTAGCAGTACTAATATTAAAGTGTCCCTTCTTTGACAGGTTCCCAGCTATATTGTGTGGCTATTTTATATTTTTACATCACATTTTTGGTCCATTTTTCATAAAATTGTGTTTTTTTGGCAAATTAGTGACAAATTATTAAAGACTGAAGTTAGAAAATAATGACAGACATTTGAGTTTCAGATTTCATACCATTCAGAAAATTCATACTAATGCAAGACCTATTCTATTATCTTTCTAAGTTTATAAGAGCAATATTTTAAAAATTGTCCTTATTTTTGGGCCTTTGTCCCACTTCTTTGTATGGCTTTGTCCAGATTTCTTGCTCTGAGGTTGAGAGGTATGACAAATGTGTCAGGGTCATCACAGTCAGCCAGAGACATTTCAAATTGTGATATACTTGTTGCACCCCACTCCCCCAAGTAGTGACTCTGGATGTGTCGAAGCAAGGCAAGGAGTAGTTATGCAGCGTAAATGTGCAGAGTATCCCCCCCATCCAAGATAGACACAAGTACTAAAGTGGCTTTTCATCTGTCCTTGATTTTTGCAGAATGGTCTGGTTTCTGTCATATTTTTTGTACTGTTGATTTATGCTTATTACTCAAAGTGCCTGTTGCTCTGTGTTTAAGTAGCAATACTTTAATGACCATCAGGTAAGCTTGGCTGAGATTGTAAGATGCATAATAATAAGCATACTGTTAAAGAATTGCCAACATTGAAAGCCTTTCTGTTGTTGCCATGTAGAGAATACTTAACTAGATAATGTATAAGCCTTGGGTATTGAAATGCATATGACAGTATTTGTAATAAAGGACAGGATTACATTATTTTAAGAAGCTAATTACACTTGGAGACTTCCAGTCATCTCTGCAGGCTTTACCCGTAAACTAAACAGAATGCCAATCGTGTGGTCCATAACCTGTACAGTAATCCTTTTAAGCAATGTATCTTGAGCTTATTTCTTGTTTGCTTTTCATATTTTACTTTGATCATGTTTTCCCCATGAAACAAGTAGATAGTTGTCAGGCAGCAGGCCTTTTTTTGGATAAGGAACATTTTTACAAGTGGGGGCATCAGAGATTTCTACTTTCAGCATGTTACTTGGTACTTTACTTGGTACTTTAATAAAGCTGAATATAAATTCAAGAAGTGGTTTGAGTTGAGTGCTGTTTGTTTTTCTTATACTTGATTTTGACTGGCATTCCATTAATGTATTTAAAAAAGTAATTTATTTTTTCATGCCTCACAACCTTTTTGTTTCCATCAAGATATTAAAAAGCTGTCATGCCAATGCATTGAAATATTTTTATTCTTCTACACTTCATTTTGTCTTGATTGGACTCTCATAATGATGGTTTGGCACCCACGGCAGTGTATTTAGTTAGTTTTTGTGGTTTTGAGCATGGCTCCTCCCCTTTCTAGTTGGCCGCACCCCTTCCCATTGACCCCACCCATTCAGCTGTCTCCTGCAGCCCCCTTTGATTTGAAGTCACCAGCCGCCACTGTGTAACAGGCATCCCTCTAAACTGTAAATGGGACTGTAGTTACTGTGATTATGCTTCTTACTGTAAGATGTTTCCAATTTTACAGCTGCGTTAATGTTTTATGACCCAGCTGATCCAGACCCAACTGCAAATAATGATATTTCATCTCAGCTAACACCAGGGGCAGCTGGCATTTTTCCCTCTGCTTAGATGTCTTGTCTTACCGTTGTTTTCTTTTATACATTCAAAAATAAAGAAATAAATTATAATACAGAAAGGGTCAGGGATGAACAATTAACTTCCTTTTAATTTGTCAAATTAAACAGAGATACTCATGTAGGAATCCAGTAAAGGTACAGTTTTCAGGCAGCCAAGTACTCCTTACACTTATTTGCCTCTTGCTTTTGTCCTTTGTTTTTACGTTTGTGGTATTTTCTTTATTTTACTGGTATTTATTGTTTATTTATTTTTGCACTAATGTAAAATCTCTAGCACAGGACAGCAACAATATACCCATCAGGCTAACTATTCCCCATGTCCATCTTTAGCATTTTATTTATTTATTTATTTATTTTCCATTTGTTTACTGGATTACTCCGACTGGATACAAGGTGACCATTTTCAGTGGAGGCCCGGGGAGAAAAGTTCCAGATACATAGTAAATAATTATAAAAAATTATAAAAATAATAAAAAATTATATAAACATAGCTATTTTGTACAAAGAGCATGGAATATATAAAAAGAGTAAAATCAGAGTTTTACAAATTCAGTAACCATTTGAAAAGACCTCCGTATCCTACAACTCTTATATCTAATTAGTGCTCTCTTTTCATACATTGTTACACTGTCTTTGTCTCTCTCTCTGTCTGTCTCTCACTTTTGCCATCTGTGTCCTTCCCTACTTGTTTGTCTCATATTTCTTGGCCTTCTGGCAATTAATTAACATGCGTCAAACAACACAGATACATTTCGCTTTGATAACAACTAACATCAGCTGAATAAGTAGTAAATTATTCCTTCTTCTAGCTGGCAAACAAATGCAGATATTGCAAACACTCAAATCCATATTAAACATAGAGTAAAGGGTTTTCACAGAATTGCCCCGCAACCTGGAACTTGCTCCCTCAGTGAACAGGAAGTGAGAAAAACTATGCCATATTTCAAAAGAAATAAAAACAGTATCTGATTGATGAAAGGAAACGCACATATCACAGATACCATGGATAAGTGCTCCATATTTTAAAACCATCATTCAGCAAGGTACCCTTCCTAAAGTTCTTCAAACTCAGACATAACAATAACCAGTGAATACCTGCATCAGTCATTATAATCAAAATTTACAAAAAAGTGTGTATATGTCTCAGAACTGCTGAATGATTTAAATATTTCTGTATAAACAAAATAGTATCATCTTTTTTTAAAGTAATGATTAATGATTAAAGTAATGATTGTTAATCTAATCATTCCATCTTTGCAACATTTCTGAAATGGGAACACTTGTTATAAATACATTGTGATTAAAGTAATATCATCATGTATTAGAAATACAATATAACAAGTTAAATCTTAACTTTCTGTGTTAATGTTCAGTGTAAGACTATGCTAAACATATTATATTGGCTGATAGTTGTTATATTATGTGAATATGCAATTGAATACTGTGTAAAGCAATGGCTGGATCCCAAAATGTCTGGTGTAGCATGGCATGGGGCTTTTACTATCACTCAGTATTATCTTGCACCCATAATGCTATTCTCCTCTTTGGAGTGACATTGATCTGTGGGGCTGAGAACACACACATACAATGTCAGAGTCTGTACTAGGATCACTGCACTGTATATGGCACATTACACCAAGGACAGGTAATGGGCCATATTATGTTATATGTTAATTATATGATATGTTATATGTTAATGCACCTGTTTATCTATTTATGGCTTAGTCTAAAGGCAACCAGTCTTGATATGTAACCCCAAAGGTCCCCAAAATGCAGCTATTTCTTTAATGTCACTTGTATTTCAGCACCGGTATTGCAGACATCACAAGGCTAGCTCCATCTTTCATGCAGAACTACTGCTGAGAAACAATGAATAGTAAGCTCTGATGGAGTGAAGCTACAGTGCACACCATTTGCATTAAACTGATTTTGCAGTCATCCACTGTGTATGAAGGGATGTATAGGAATGCACCACCAAATACTCTGCATGAAACTCTCCTCCAACCATCCTCTGATTCCAGTGAGTTCTCAATTGAGATGAAGTCTGTGAATGCCGTATACATACACATATCCACCAGCAAGACCACCCCTAACCAGTTAAAAAACAAAAACAAAAACAAATAACATTGTCTGAGTATGGGATTCACTCCGGCAATGCCTAAAATCATTTTGTGATTAGTGCAGTGCCCTCCCTGGTTAACTCATTAAAATAAATGTATTGAATGAATGAATGAATAAACTTTAACAGCCTGCCATGTAAGCTTCTCATTCAATGCAATGACATTCTTCCAGGATCAAGCTAAAACAGTGTAGTTACTGCCTCATCAAGTTAAATGTGAACATTTTTACCTTGTCTGATACCGATTGCTTAATTCCCTGAGTTGAAGATCAATCACCACTAGCACATTGTCAAAGATGGTAATAGCAAGCTTAGAATAATTCACACGCAAACTGATTTAGTCAAGCTTCCCTTACCACATACTGTGCCAGTGAGCTGAGTAGAATAGGTAACAAAAATGAGTACATATTTCAAATTCCTTGCACTTGAACCTGAAACCAAAATGGAATGGGTATGGAGAAATAATTACAAAGACAATCTGAGGAAACATACATATGTGTGGGTACATAAGTATTAGCTGCCCAGATGGAAAGTCGTGGATACAAACTCTGACATGAGGGGTAAACACATTGACTTGATTGACCACATCACTCCACTTCAAGAACCAAAATGTTATGACTTATGGACTCAGTGAAAGTTATCCTAAACTGCCATCAAACACAGATGTATAGCATATGGATAAAGGTACTATTAACCTACATTTAATTATACTTGATATATTTATGGTGACCATATAAGAATATTGTCCTGTGTATACAACTGTTTGTATATCATATATAAGTATGTGTACATGATACATTTATGGTGCATCATAGCATTCACAATATGAAAAATACAGAAAGATAACATGGTGTTTGGAAACAGCCGTCATCATTATTCACAGCCATTTATATGTTATATTTATTTATTTATTTAGCGGGAAAAGTCTGACTGGGCCGGAATCCCATTTTTAGCAGAGGCCTAGGAGAAAAGCTCCACAGAAATATAAGCAAAATACAATAATTAGATAGTACAATACTACACATACAGTAAGATGGAGAATACACATTATCTAGTTAGTCTATACAAAGTAGCATTCAATACAGTTTTCTAGTAGATACAGGTTCAAAAAGAAAAACATACAAGCATTTCAGTGAAGATCACTGTGTGAAAAATAAAATTAGTACTGTGTACATATTAAATAATAGTTATGAACAAATGACATTTTTTTGAGTACTAAACACTGAGGAGAAGGAGAAAACGGGGTAAGGCATGGACAGTGTGTTGTGAGATAGACATGTTTATAAAACATTAACATAGTAATGGACACCTTTAGGACACCTTAGGAAACCTTGTAAACTACAATAGCCCTGCTACGTTTGCCCTCGCTATGCTCGGGCTCTCTTTGCTCCCCTCCTTGCCCCCAATTCCCTCCCACCCCCAGTACCTCTAAATTTATAGTACTATAGCCACTCTCCCACTTTCTAGATCCTATCTGCTTTCATCTGGGATAATTCCTCCCACCCCCATTCTTCTACCTACATTTTAATAGCACCTATTAGCTTTCATCTGGCATTCTCCCATCCCCCTTCCAGTACCTTTACCTCACCACTCTATCTTCTGGTGTTGCATCACCAGGCAAAACAGTTCATTAACTCACTATCTGAATCACAGATAATGATATACTCCTCTTTACTACCCCTCTTGTTCACAGCATACCTCCTTACCTTGTATGAAAACCAGTTTCTCACGGGATTTCAGGTCCCAAAAGGCCATACTATCACCCCAGCTGTAAATCCTCCCACCTTCAAGCATACTTACAGTACTAGGTCCTATCCAACATCTTGTTCAGTCTATCAACATCTCAACCCCAGGCACATTAGCTCTAGATCTAAACACCACCACAGACTAATAAACAAATTCCTGAAGTTCATCACCAAGTATAGACTTAACCTAATACTTGGTGATGCTATTCACCCCAACCCTGGCCCACCCACTTCAGATACACATACCCCATCTACTTGCAATCTAAGCTACAAACCTACAATTAATAGGCCAACTAACTCACTCCTAGCCTATCCTCTCAATATTAGAAGCATTAATAACAAGGTACATGAATTGCATGCATTTCTGGATGTCCACTCCCCTGAGATTCTCTGTTTATCTGAAACCTGGTTAAAACCTAACACTACAGACAATGAAGTGTTACCACCTGGGTACAACATACACAGGCTGGATCATGCTTCCAGGAAGGGGGGGGTGGGGTAGCTGTACTCTATAAATATGAGTTAAATGTCACCATAGATGTAATCCAACCACCTCAGATTAATAACTCAGAGATTCTTGCCACCAAATTGCAACTTAATAAAAATAAATGCATTAATATCATCTGTATGTATATTCCCCCAGGTAACAATATATCTACACTTGAAGATATCCTGCACTGGCTATCATGTCACTACCCCCAAGAAACCCTGCTACTTGGAGACTTTAACATAGACTGGGGCACCTGTTCGTCAGAATCCCCAACCACCATATTAACCTGCATGCATTTCCACAAATCATATCCACCCCTACCAGGATAGGTAAACCTAACCAAAAAGAAAGCATACTTGACTGGGTACTCATAAATAGTCACCCCCAACTGTACACCTCTGGTACCCTCCCTGATGGCCTAAGCGATCACCTTCTCACTTATGTAATTAAGCACAAAGCCATTAATTCCCAACAACCCTTACTCAGAAAGGTTAGAAACAATAAAAACTTTGACCCTGCCAAATTCCAACAAGAACTAAACTCATGCAATTGGTCTATTCTAAAACACCTCCCCTTAGAGGAAGCAGTAACATACTTTAACAACAAATTCCTTGAGATCCTTGATTTGCATGCACCTGTTCGTTCAAAGAGAACAAAGGCAAAAACTGCTCCATGGCTTTCTAAAGAGTCTAAACTCAAAATTACCCTTAGAAACAAAACATGGGCTTTATGGCATTCTTCTAAAGACCCACAAGATCACATTAAATACAGGCAATCCAGGAACGAAACTAAAAAATCCATTTTACAAGACAAAAAAACAATACTACGGTAATTTACAGACAGTAAATCAAAATAACCATCAGAAGTTTTGGGCAGGTTTAAATACTCTACTACATCCTGGACAAACTTCATCCCCAATCCCTGCTGCTACTATTGATAAAACCCCTGAAGATATTTCTGACAGTTTTAACCGATTCTTTACTGAGACAATTCAAGCCCTAGCTAGCCAACTACCTCCTAGCTCCCCTGGTCCTGAAATTAGCACCCCTAGAAACCTACTTGCATTCAGCTTCCAACCAGTTGCCACATCACTTATCCGTACTTTGATCAAAAAATTAAAACCCACTACACTTTCTGCTGATCAACTCCCTGCCGAGTACCTACAAAAATCAGCTGATGCTATTGCTTACCTCATCTCAATACTAATCAATTGAACCATAGTAGAAGCTAAAATTCCCTCCATCTGGAAAATATCCTATGTAATCCCACTTCACAAAGGAGGCAGCTCTACTGAATTCTCCAATTATAGGCCAATAGCTATACTCTCTCCACTTGGAAAGATTATGAAAAAATGTATTCATAGACAACTCATGCACCACCTAATCCAGAATCACCTTATGGCAGACACTCAGCATGGCTTCCGTCCTCATCACAGCACTACTTCAGCCCTCCTAGCCTTTACCAACACCATAAACCATAATCGCAACAATAATTATATATAACCAAACTATCAAAATCATCAATAAAAAACTAGGGTCACCTTACAGAATAAAAGCCTTCCTAACCCCTCCAGCTAAAATTGCCATAGCTCGCTCTCACCTTCTTTCAACCCTTCTATATGTATCCCCTCTACTCTTGAATTTAAACAAGACTGTCCTTAAAAAGCTCTCAATTTGCTACAACCACATTGCCAAGTTTGCCACTGGGCTGCCTTTTAGGACACATCATTGCATCAATCTAAATCAGCTTGGGTGGCTTGAACTACCCAGCCTAATCCAGTATAACCAACTGATTATGGCCTATAAAATCATCTATAATCCGGACAGTACTCCTGCACTTAAAAATATTATCATCCCCTATAACAATCCTAGACCACTTCGATCCTCTAACAAACTACTAATTCAGACTAGCAAAATTAATAACACAGCTGGTGACTCTCTCTTTGCAAACTCTGTAAGTAGATCCTGGAACTCTCTTCCAGCTGATATTACCTTACTTTCCACCTTAGGTCAATTTAAAACTAAACTCAAACAACATTTGTCACTTAACTGGCTATGTCAATGTATCAAGCCTGGCTAACTCTCTAGAATGTGTGTAAATCTGTTAACCAGTTTACTGTGTAATTTAATTTAATCCTGATTTACGCCCAGGATTAACTCTAACCTGTGGAACTTGTTTAACTTGCTTACTTATGTAATCTCTGTAAATAGTCTGCTTATTACATGTAATGCTGGTATCATGTAATGCTGTATCTGCTTACCCTTGGAGCTTTTCTCCCCGGGCTTCAACTGAAAATGGACATGCATCCAGTCGGACTATCCCAGGCAACAAATGTAAAATAAAAATAAAATAAAATAGTAACACACACAAAAATATCTAGAAAATCAGAATTAATGGCATGCAAAAAATATAAGAATTAACAATAGTTCCTATTTATTGAAACTATAAGGTTTCCTATCCAGGGAAAGTATAAATAGAGTATGGCTGCTATGTAGTGAAACTATAAGTACAATAAAACAATACAAAACATTATACTTTGATAACAGACAATGAGTAAGTGGCCATGCAGATTGTCTGCTAACTAAGGTCCAGCTCATGCACAGCCAGCATTTTTAAAACCATCCTCTTGTACTTAATACCCCATTTTAGCCCAATACCTCTTTGACAGGTGACACTGCTTCTGCATGTAATATTTCATTGGTTAGGCAGGTACAGACACTGGTCACCATTTAGGAGTGATAACACTTGTGTTGCTCCTGGTGACAGTACCCTGCACAGTGAAACTGCATGTATTTCTTATTTATGGTAGTAGTCTCATCATAGAGTTGTAGTAATATAACAGTGATATCATATGTCCACACCTCTTTCCTCAAGGCTATAGAGGTCATACTCCTGGGTCTGTGCATACATGTCTTATGCTGATTGTGCACTTCTTGTAAGGCAGAACAATCCACTGAATATTCATAAAATGATGAGGGTGAAGAAATACAGAATACCCTGCATGGCCTGAATATATATCTGTATAGAAAGAAAACTTACTTTCTTTAGGTAATGCCTGCTCTGCCTACCCTGCCATTTTACCAGCCTATATCATAGAATCAGCACCCACTTCAGTGGTGGAGTCACAAATATGGAAAACATGGTATACACTTCTACTTGTCAAAAATACTTTTTTTTGGCATTCACTCTGATCCTGGTGGTCTTAACTTCTAAGGCAGAGCCCCAAACTCTGTAAATATGTTGGCTTTATAAGAGCTACATCACAATGCCCTCTCTGGCTGGAGTTGCTAGCTTCTCTATTATTTATTAAAATGTATTAACCAGGAAAGTCCAGCTGGGCCAAAATGTAGTAAATAACAAGCTTTCTGTGGGAGGCAGCCTCAGAGATGCCATTGCTGCACAAGGAACCATGGATTTTATTCCTATACATAACGAATGGTCTAAGAGCAATGCTTCCTCCCTGATGCAGCGCTACTTGCAAATCTAACCTGGCTTCCATGCCATGACTCAGTTTGCACTAGGAATACAGGTCCAAGACCTGTACAAATGTCACCTTATTCTTCACACAGAAGTGCACTATTTTTGCTCTTGTCCAGCTCCAACTGCCTCCACCCCTATTTTATATATACCAATTCCATTATCACACTACAGTGGAGAAAAAATACTAAAAGAACTGGGATGATATGTGCCAGCATAGTCACTTGGAGTTTTGTAAAGAATTATATCTCCTTTGAATATCAAACTGATTTATGCAAGATGCTTGTGTTACAAATTCATTAGAACTGTATGTCATTTGTATATCAAACTGATTTTGTACAGATGCTTGTGCTGAAATGTATTTGTGAGCTTTGCTTGTGTTGAAATGTATCAACAGTGCACCCTGCTGAAAAGAAAAGAAATGCGCCTGTATTTTTGCAACTAAATTAAATGTGTAGAGGATACTGGCACAGCAGAGCTTAACTTTAAGAAAAATAAGGAACATGTAAATGAACTGTTAAACCTTTAAAAGGCACTCCACAGTGCTGAATAGAACCAGAGATGCTCGGTCTGGGAAAGTGCCTTTGTCCATTAGCTCAATGAAAAGAGGGGAAGCCACAGATACTGCCATAAACATTGGGATGTGTATTGTGGCCATTTTTGCTAATTTTCTCTCTCAGCTTCAAAGGGGAATACTGTGAGAACCTAGAGTCAGGTGACCAGATGAGGTCATTTTGCCAACCCTCTTGGAAATTATATTTTAGATATTACAAAGAGAAATCTCAGAGTGCTGAGTATTCTGTTTGGGAAGCCTGACTAGAAAGACCCTTACCCACAGCATCTTGCTTTGTGGTAGTAAGTAACTTAACAAGGGAACAGTAATTCTCTTAGATTCAGTCAGGAATATAGTGAAGCTTAGTTTAGATATTGTTTTTCTTTAGTTATCTGAATCTGTCCATCAATGTTCTTTTCAATATTTCCTGTGATCTGAATTCTGTGGTTTACTGTGAATGTATGCTCATCATTTTCATGTACTTTTATTATTTATTATTAAATATATTAACAACTTTTATTGCGGATGTTGATGGGGACTTGCAACTCTCAGAAACATGACAGTTCAGCTTTTCCTCAGAGGACTTAAAAAACATCTGGGGTTAAAGAGACTTGAACTGGAGGCAAAACCGTTGGAATTAGAATCAGCAGAGTGAATGCGACATTTGGAGGCTGAAGAAAAAGGGAGATTGAGATGTCTGGAAGCCGAAGAAAATGAGAGGCAGATGCAACATGAAAAGGAAATGCTGACTCTTCACCAGGGTCATAGAGGTAATGGGGAAGGAAGTAACCATACCCCAGAAGCAATAAAGGTCAGCAAACTTCTTCCTCAGTGCCAAGAAGGTGATAATTTTGATAGTTTTATTCATATGTTTGAAAGAATATGTAAACAGTATAATGTTGACTGAGGGCTCTGGGTACAGTTCCTCACCACTTTACTCCATGGTAAAGCTGTAACTGTTGTTATTAAATTGCCCAATACTGATTGTTTAGATTATGAAAAAGTGAAGCACTGTATATTACAATTTTTAGGTTAACACCTGAAGCTTACAGAAAAATGTTTCATTAGCACAGACTCAAGGCAGTTGCAATTGTATGTGATTATATTGCTGAACTAAGCACTTAATTTCATATGTAGGTGAGTGGTTATCTTGTCACCACTTTTCAAGGGCTGGTAGACCTTTTGGTGAGGGAACAAGCCCTTAGCACTTTGCCTGAGGGCATGATAATCTAGTGGGCAGACCTAGCAAGCAGGGTATCACTGCACAGGAAATGGATACCCAGTGCTGCACATGGATAGAAGGGAAACCATGGTGGGTAGCCTAAACCACCCCAACAGAGTCTGCCAGTAACAGGGGAAGCCACTACTTCAGGTACACAGCCAGTAACAAGGGTTAAATGCTTTAAATGTAACCAGTGGGGCCATGTAGCATATAGATCTCCACAGAGGTAAGGTGGGGAACAAAAGGTGGGGGAGCCAGCAAGTGGGAACAACAGAATTCCAGTGGTAAGTTGTCTGTAGGCAACAGTGGTACCAAACTACCATCAGAGTTTATATCATATTGGTAGATTGAAAACAGGCCACTGCCAAGAAATGCATATCCTCTGATATAACCATTGTGAAGCCTGTAGTGGTTAAAGAGGAGCAGTACTTGCTTGGGCAGTCCACTCCAGTCAGAGCTTTAGGAGAGATTCCATTCCAAATGCCTTTGGCCAAGGTTCACCTTGACTGGGAGGGTGGAAAAAACAAGCAAGTATGTGTGTTTGAGTACATCCCTGCAGATGTCTTGATAGGGAATGATTTTGACAATGCAGTACCTTGTGTGCATGCAGTGACATGCAGTCAGGCTTGGAGACAGGCATGTGGGTTTGGTAGCTTGAGGGAGACTTAGACAGACTGCACACCTGAAGCCAGGACTGGTGATGTGACTACTTCAGGGAGATAGCTACCCTGTAGCAGTGAGACTGAATGTGAGCCACAGCTGCTGGAGGGTACTGATTTTTCCTTGGACAGAGTGACTGGGTAGTAGTGCTCAGGCACCACTGTCAGGGGATACCAGACTTCCTGTGGAGGGGGGAGCTGGGAAGAGTTACAAAGACAGAGTTGAGAGAGGCTCTGCTCTCAGACCCTACATTACAGGGTTTGAGGGAGGTAACTAAGGCAACACTTGATTTTCAAGGAAAAGGAGATTCTGTATACTGGAACAAAGGGTTACTGTATAGAGAGTGGACCCCTAAGGGAGGGCTAGAAGGAGAGGTAATACAGCAGTTGGTAGTGCTCAAAGCCCACCGTCTGGCAATTCTAGCCATAGCCCATGACATTCCCTTTGCAAGTCATATGGGCATAAAATGTACCAAGAGACATATTATGTAGAACTTTTATTGCCCTGGGATTGTCAGGGATGTAACAGGATACTGCAGGAGCTGTGAGCAATACCAAAAAGTAGGCAAGGCAGAGACAAGGTCAAAGCTCCTTTGATGCCTTTGCCTGGGATAGATGAACCATTTCAGAGGGTAGCTATGGATATTTTGGGGCCCTTGAGTACCCCAATTTCTGCAGGGAATAAGTATATCCTAGTGGTAGTAGATTATGCTACTAGATACCCTGAGGTGGTGGCTCTGTCCTCCATCAAGGCAGAGAAGGTGGCAAATGCTTTGCTAGAGATTTTCAGTAGGGTAGGTTTCCTAAGAGAAATACTGATTGACATAGGTGTCATTTTCATGTCAGAACTACTAGCTTGTCTGTGGGAGTGCTGTGGGGTGAAGCACCTGAAGACAACCCCCTACCACTCCCAGACTAATAGTCTTGTGGAGAGGTTAAACTCTACACTAAAGACCCTGTTACAGGCATTTGCAGACCAGATTAAGAGGGAGTGGGAAAATATTTGCCCCATCTATTGTTTGCTTACAGAAAGGTGCCCCAGGAATGCACATATTTTTCATCCTTTGAGTTGCTCTATGGGCATAGGGTGAGGGGGGACTTTAGATTTGATTTGTGATGAGTGGGAGAGTGAGTGTGAATCTCACAAGGAGTCTGCTGTGGCATATGTCCTAAACCTTAGGACAAGGCTTAGGGAGCTCATGGGCTTGGCCCAAGAGACCTGGCAGGAGCCCAACAGCAGAAAAAGGGCTGGTATAAGAGGAATGTGTGAAGGCTGCCAGATAGAAGTTTGTAGATAATTCTGTCATTTGTAAATATTAATGTAAGCCACATGTTTGTTCTCTTAAATGTAAGAAAATTGTGGTAAATGTTGAACTTCAAAAATGTAACCACATTGCACTCTGCTGGAGGAAAGCTGATAAGTCAAGCATTGTATAATTGTTTGATCTCAAAACTCAGAGCTGAGATGTCTGAATGAAGGAATTCTTCTTATTGTTTTCAGACCAGAGTTAAAGGCTAGAATTTACATGTATAATGTCTTTTATTGCTCTGGCTTCCTGACCAGCTGCAAAATCAAAAGGGCTGTTAAACTCTGAGTTTCTGTTAGCCTTGGAAACAGAGAATAATGATGTACTCTAAAATGAGTCAGTGGTCCTGTGTTATTAATTTAAGGACACAGAGAGAGAGAGAGAATTTTGCATTTGTCTTCAGAACTGACCACTCACCAGCACTTGCTTTACTCTGTCTGTATGTAAGTAGGATCTTAAACTTTAGTGTTTCTCTTGTTTTCTGTATTGATGTCAGAACTTTTCTACTGTATTATTTTAAGCATTTCTCTGTGATCTCTGAACTCTTGACTAGCACTGTGTAGTAAGAAGTATTGTCTTGTGTTCTTATTAGTTATTATTAAATATTTTTAAACCTTTCAAATGTGGCTGTTTATGCACAGATAATTTAAGCTCTAGAGTACATTGCATGTATATAGTGATACTGTCCAAGCCAATCCAAATAAGCCTTGCTGTTCATCACACAATGTTGCACAGTAATAATTGGACACCATTTGATAAGGGCCTTGTTAAAAGCTGATATTAGTGGTTGGTGTCAAGTGGTACTACCGTATAGTCTGGGCAGAAGGAGCATAGCTGGAGAACCTGTGCCAGCCTTTCCCAGGAGTGTCTGTGTGTTTGTATATAACCTGGAAAAAAATGGCAACTTTACGTCCAAAAGATTTATGAGACAAAGCACAAAGCTTTTCGATTACTCCTTCTTCAGTGTGATCACACTGAAGAAGAAGTAATCCGAAAGCGCTGTGTTTTTTCTAATAAATATTTTGGATGTAACTCTGCCATTTTTTGCTCGTTTGTTCTTGAAATCTTATTGGTAACGGAGCGTTCATTACAGGCTTCTATTTTTTCTTTGTTTGTATATAATTCATATCTCAATGTGTGTGTGTGTGTCAGCTACCTGGGCAAAGGACATGAAGCACTGGTTGAACAGAGAGGATGCTAAAGGTTTTAGCTTGACCACTAGGCTGACATCTGGAACCTATAGCTGTGCCAGTGGGAAGTCTTACTGGGGATCTGGAGAGAAAGGGAGAAACCAGCCCCAGACTGACTGAGATCTCTGTGTGCTCTTAAGGGAAATTGTACTTTACTGTATGCATATTTGTTATCCTTCCCATTGTGGATGCCCCTCACTGCTGTTAGTGGTGAGGATTGAGGCTCCTCGATTGCTGGGCTAGTGCACAGGTGTCACATGTTGCACCTCCTTTCAGCTTCTATATGAGTTCATGATGATGCCTTTTGGGATGAAAAGTGCCCCAGAAACTTTCCAGAGGCTGGTAGATTGTACCCTAGCAGGAGCAGGAGATTATGCCCTTGCTTACCTCGATGATATTGCCATCTACAGCCATTCCTGTCAAGAGCACCTTCAGCATGTCAGGGAGGTGCTAAGCAGACTGCAGAGGGCAGAGTTGACCATTAAGCCCACTAAGTGTCAGGCGGGTATGGCAGAGGTATCCTATCTAGGACATAGACTGGAAAGTGGTCAGATCAGGCCAGACCCTGCCAAAGTGAAAGCCATTCAGGCATGGCCTTCCCCTATTACCAAAAATCAGGAAAGGGCATTGTTAGGGACACCGGAGTACTATATAACGTTTGCCCGCAATTATAGTGCCATAGCTGGTCTACTCACAGACCTGACAAGGAAAAACAGGCCAGATAAGTTATTGTGGACCCCAGCATGTGAGCAGGCATTTCAGAAGCTTAAAGGAGCTTTGAGAGGACCCCGTGTGTTAGTCAGTCCAGATTATAGGATCATAGGAATTACTAGGTTATTGGCCCTGAAGCTATTACAAGCCAAGCCAGGAATTTAGCACATGTTCCAACAAGTCAGCAGGGACACAGGTTGAATCCCAGGGGTGTATTTTCTGTTCTCCATGCAGTCATGTAGGTTGCACTTAAAAAGGGTTAATGAGGTACTCAGTTTAACGTGGAGAGGTATTCTATTCCACAGAAGGGGGAGTCTCTGGGACACAAGTATGTCCCACCAACAAGCCCTAATGATGTCAGAGACCAGGTTGAGGTCACGTGTGTGAGTTACTCGAGGGGAGCTTGACTTGCAGATATGCAACAGTCCCATCAAAGCAGGGTCTGAAAATGCTTTGTATGCCAGACAGAGGTCACCTCTGAGGAGTCTGCATGAAACTGACTAGAGGGACATGGGGTTTTAGTCTGTCTGTGCAGGGTAGATGTTTGAGGCCCTGGATTCTCCTGGTGAGGAACCTCTGTGGTCTTGCCAGCTCCTGCATGTGCTTTGTAAGGTACATGCAAAGGGGCATTGTACTCGGTAATGGGTCTTATAAGGGAAGAATATAGTGATGTTATGACCTCCTTGTCCCTGGATGAGATACCCTTACTAATGAGATACTCTTACTAATGATGTTACAGCAAAGAATTTGTTGTGCAGGTGGATGCTTCAAACCATGGGGTGGTGGCTGTACGTAGTCTGGTTTCCTCATAGGGGGAAGAGCACCCATTGGTATGTCTCAGCTGTAGTCTCCAAAAAGGAATGTCTAGCTATAGTATGGCACTGCAAAAACTTCAGCCTTATCTGTATGGAAGGAAATTCAGTGGAGTTACAGACCACAATCCATTAACATGGCTACATAGTAGAGATGGCCAGAAAAATGCCAGGTTATTAAGGTGGAGCTTAGGATTGCAGTCATAGGATATGACAGAACAATACTGTAGTGAGGTCAGCAATGCCAACGCAGATGGGTTGTTAAGACAGGGAATGGGGTAACATACTCCCAAATAGGCTTATTTCTCTCAAACCATGTTTCACAAGGGTCACTTGGAAAAACAGCTTGAGTCTTTGAGGGTGGAGAAATGTGATGATATGGGCAAGTGCCAGCATAGCAAGCATAAGTTTTGTAAATAATTATATGTCCTTTGAATATCAAACTGATTTGTAAATAATGATATGTCCTTTGAATATCAAACTGATTTGTACAAGATGCTTGTGTTACAAATGTATTAGAACTGTGTGTCATTTGTATATGAAACTGATTTTGTACAGATGCTTGTGCTGAAAATGTATTTGTGAGCTTTGCTTGTGTTGAAATATATCAACAGTTCACCCTGCTGTAATGAAAATAAATGTACCTGTATTATTGCAACTGAATTAAATGTATATGTTTAATAGAGGATACTGGCACAGCAGAAGTTAACTTTAAGAAAAATAAGGAAAATGTAAATGAGCTGTTAAACCTTTAAAAGGCACTCCACAGAGCTGAATAGGACTGGAAACACTGAGTCTGGGGAAGAGCCTTTGTCCATTAGCTCAGTGAAAAGAGGGAAGGACCCAGGCACTGCCATACACATTGGGATGTATATTGTGGCCATCTGTGCTAAGTCTCTGTCTCAGCTTCACCGGGAATACTGTGAGAACCTAGAGTCAGGTGACCAGATGAGGTCATTCTGCCAGCCCTCTTGGAAATTGTATTTTAGATATTACAAAGAGATATCTCAGAGTACTTTGTATTCTGTCTGGGAAGCCTGACTAGAAAGACCCCCACAGATAGCATCTTGCCTTCTGGTAGTAAGTAACTTAACTAGGGAACAGTAATTCTCTTAGATTCAGTCAGGAATATAGTGAAGCTTAGTTTAGATATTGTTTTTCTTTATTTGTTTGAGTCTGTCCATCAATGTTCTTTTCAATATTTCCTGTGACCTGAACTCTGTGGTGAACTGTGAATGTTTACTCAGTTGTTTCATGTACTTTTATTATTTATTATTAAATATATTAAAAACTTTTATTGCGGCTGGCCCTTGTTGAAAGTATCTAACATTGGAGAGTGCTTATATTTATTTGGTGACACTGTGTGGGCCACTACAAAAGGCCTAGCCATCTTGGTGAACTACTACCATTTGTATTAGTATTAATATTACACAGTATAATTAGATAAAGGCTAAGGATAAGGCATATGAAGAGTTGTATGAAAGATTGGACACTAAGGAGGGAGAAAAGGACCTGTACCGATTGGCTAGACAGAAGGACTGAGCTACGAAAGATGTGCAGCAGGTAAAGGTGATAAAGGATAATGAGGGAAACATACTCACAAGCGAGGAGAGTGTGTTGAGGAGATGGAAAGAGTACTTTGAGGGGTTGATGAATGAAGAGAATGAGAGGGAGAGAAGGTTGGATGATGTAGGGATAGTGAATCATGAAGTACAATGGATTAGCAAGGAGGAAGTAAGGATAGCTATGAAGAGAATGAAGAATGGAAAGGCTGCTGGCCCAGATGACATACCTGTGGAAGCATGGTATTGTTTAGGTGAAATTGCAGTGGAGTTTTTAACCAGATTGTTTAATGTAATCTTAGAAAGTGAGAGGATGCCTGAGGAATGGAGAAAAAGTGCTTTGGTACCGATTTTTAAGACTAAGGGTGATGTGCAGAGCTGTAGTAACTACAGAGGGATTAAACTGATCAGTCACAGCATGAAGTTATGGGAAAGAGTAGTGGAAGCTAGGTTGAGAAAGGACGTGATGATTAGTGAACAGCAGTATGGTTTCATGCTGGGAAAGAGCACTACAGATGCGATGTTTGCTCTGAGAGTGTTGATGGAGAAGTACAGAGAATGTCAGAAGGAGTTGCATTGTGTTTTTATAGACTTGAAGAAAGCATATGACAGGGTGCCTAGAGAGGAGTTGTGGTATTGTATGAGGAAGTCAGGAGTGTCAGAGAAGTATGTAAGAGTGGTACAGGATATGTACGAGGGTAGTGTGACAGCGGTAAGGTCTGCAGTGGGAGTGACTGATGCGTTTAAGGTTGAGGTGGGGTTACATCAAGGATCAGCTCTGAGCCCTTTCTTATTTGCTATGGTGATGGACAGGTTGACAGACGAGATCTGACAGGAGTGCCCATGGACTATGATGTTTGCAGATGACATTGTGATCTGTAGTGAGAGTAGGGAACAGGTGGAGGAGACCCTGTAGAGATGGAGATATGCTCTAGAGAGAAGAGGAATGAAGGTCAGCAGGACTAAGACAGAATATATGTGTGTGGATGAGAGGGAGGATAGAAGAATGGTGAGGATGCAAGGAGTAGAGGTGGTGAAGGTGGATGAGTTTAAATACTTGGGGTCAATAGTTCAGAGTAATGGTGAGTGTGGAAGAGAGGTGAAGAAAAGAGTACAGGCAGGATGGAGTGGGTGGAGAAGAGTGTCAGGAGTGATTTGTGACAGACGAGTACCTGTAAGAGTGAAAGGGAAGGTCTACAAGAGGGTAGTGAGACCAGCTATGTTATATGGGCTGGAGGCAGTGGCATTGACAAAAAGGCAGGAGTTTGAGCTGGATGTGGCAGAGTTAAAGATGTTAAGATTTGCACTGGGTGTGACAAGGGTGGACAGGATTAGGAATGAGTTTATTAGAGGGTCAGCCCAGGTTGGAAGGTTTGGAGATAAAGCCAGAGAGGCAAGATTATGTTGGTTTGGACATGTGCTAAGGAGGGATGCTGAGTATATTGGAAAAAAGATGCTAAGGATGAAGCTACCAGGTAACAGGAAAAGAGGAAGGCATAAGATAAGGTTTATATATGTGGTGAGAGAGGACATGCAGGTGGTTGGTGTGACAGAGCAAGATGCAGAAGACAGGAAGAAATGGAAACAGGTGATCTGTTGTGGCGACCCCTAACGGGAACAGCCGAAAGAAGATGATGATAATTGGATACCCTTTTAAGAGCTGATATTAACTGACTGGGGGTACCTTATAGTCTAGGCAAAGCTGGTGTAACGGGTAATCTGTGCCAGCCTTTACCAGGTGTGTGTGTGTGAAAATTAAATCTTAAAGAGTATGTGAGTGTGTGTGTGTGTGTGTGTGTGTGTGTGTGTGTGTGTGTGTGTGTGTGTGTGTGTGTGTGTGTGTGTGTGTGTGTGCGTGTGCGTGTGTGTCTGTGTGTGTGTGTGTGTGTGTGTGTGTGTGTGTGTGTGTGTGTGTGTGTGTGTGTGTGTGTGTGTGTGTGTGTGAGTTACTTAGGGTGGGGACACAAAGCACTGGGTTTACAGAGAAGGTGCTGGAGGACTTGGCATGGAGACTCAACTGAGGATGTAACCCTACAGATGTACCAGTGGAGAGTCTTATTGGGGACATGGAGGAAGACAAATAAAGAGATATCCAGTCCCCGGAGTGTATTCCCTGTGTGTTCTTTAGGGAAATCATACTAGATGCAGAGAGGTCTGTGTCTGGAAACACTGAGTGTATCCATTTGTATTCCAACTGCATATCCCTCTCCAGTGTCAGTGGTGAGGATTCAGGCTCCTTGATTACTGGCCCAGCATGGGGACAACACATATTGGTGGGCATCACATATTAGTAGCAGTGGTGGGTATCACAAGTACAGCAAAGGTTTACCCAATCCAGCACACTGATAAAGTTACCCATGACATTTAAAAATTCACATTACAGAGACTCAGTTAGATATACTGCAATGAGATGTAGGCAAAATTATAAATCTCACATACCCACTTTGGAGATGATGCAATCAGAAGCAACAAACCAAACAGAGAAATTATGTTTTTTTTCAGCAAAAAAGTTAAATAAATTGCTTTCAAAATGCCACCAATCAGTAGTGATCACTGACTAAAACAAGTGCAGATAATCAAGAAAATATGTTTATCTTAGTCTGGATGGTTTAAGTGCAGTGGAAACATCTGTAAAGGAATGTTGACCTTTGTGGAAATAAACAAAGCTGCACAAATGCACCTAATTTATAGCAGACTGAAGCAAAAACTGAAAAATAATGCCTGTGTCCTCTGGCCAATAAATAGCTAAATTCTGAGCTCCCTGGAGCGTTTCACAATTCACGGAGACCAAGTAAACACCTTCGACCACGAGATGGTTGACCCCAGAATTTCTTAATGTAAAGGCACAACAAAAGTAGCTCTCAAGTGTAAATTAAGAATAAACAACTAAGTCCCCCACTAATTTAGCCTTTCACAAGACAATTTAGAAGCAATCTGGAGCAGCAAACTGAGCAAACAGAGAAATGATGATTTTTTTAGCAAACACTTAAATGATTTCAAAATGCACTCAGTAGTCAACCTGATTATTCTTCATGCCATATTTCACATGAGAAAGATCCAGTTCCTCAAGTCTGTTTGGCCCCACACTCTCATTTTGTTTCTTATTCAATTCCAGTTCACAAATTTGCAAAGAAAGAACTTAGTCTGTGGGCCAAACATGCTGTATCTAACAGAAGAGTCCCTTTCTCTCCTTCTAGCTCCTCCCAAATAGTGACCATAGATGCTTCAGACTTTGGTTCGGGTGCTGTGTACCAGGGTATCAAGGGACAGGGAATGTGGGACGCACACCACAGGCATGATCGACCTGAAAGAAACAATAGACTTTACAAGTACCCTAAAAGCTCTGAATAAACAATGGTCACCAGGCACTCTTAAGGCTGACAGACATCACAGTAATGTGGTGCAAAAATAAACAGGGCAGAACAGGGTATTACCCCCTTTGCAGACCGACTATAATTGCCTAAGACTTAGCAATTCATCACAAGTTATTCAGTTAGACAACTTGCATTCTTTCAGAGAAGAATACAGTATCAGACTCACTGTGATGATTCAGGATAGACTCTCATGAGTTGGTGCTTCACTGGGAGGTCTTTCTGCTAATTATTCACCAGTGGAGAATCTCTCACATAGATCTGTTTGCCTCCAGTCTCAGAGAACTGCAACAGTTCTCTTCTAGTAGCAAAGGGCCTTTTCAGTTCCTTATATAGGAGTATTCCTTCACGCCTTCCCCTTTCTTGTCCCTTCTCAAGCAACTGGCTAAGGACAATCATCAAAAATTCTCTCTCATAGTGAACTTGTTCACACAGGAAAAGGGATCTCTGATATATCCGAACATACAAAATCTGAGCATAACTGTCTGGATGATTGTTTTTTTTTTTTCCCGTTTAAACACATTTACTGTAATAAAATTCTCTATCTCCCTCTCTCTCATTTCTTCTGGTTTCTGTATGCTAGCTAATACTTTTCTGGCCCATAATGCCTTTTTAAGCAAGTTCAATAGCTTGGACTTCCCAACTTAACAGATTCCAGTACAGCCTACATTAAGGTTCTTACTGATCAACAGTAGGAGTCTGAAAAAAACTGCCTGATCTTGGGGCCTTCCCTACACTTGAAAACACACACACACACTCACACACACACACACACACACACACACACACACACACACACACACACACACACACACACACACACATGCATGTGCGCTCACAGACCACACACCATAGATATTGATACACAGCTATTGAAACTTGCTTTTAGTGTACTGTCCTTTCACTCATTCAGACCATCTGGGAGTGGTAGGGAGGTATTTCATTCTTATGTTCCCCAATAATCTCATGCCAAATCCCTCAAGACACCAATTTTAAACTCATGTGTATATCAGTCAAACTAAAGAGAGCCCATTACCATATTAAGACTAACGACAAATCTCTTCATTATTTCCATAGGGGTATGACACCTTCCTCAGTAATGTGATATTTAAACCTATTAATCCCAATACATACATCTACTTTAGAGTAACTTTAACTACCCACACATTAACTGGAAACTGCATAAATAAATAATAACTATAGCCACTGGTTTTGCAATGTTAACAGTACCAGCTTCCTAGATTAAAATGTCCATCAAAGGTGGTAAAGTACTACATTTCTATCTAGAGCAAACCAATTCCAAAATTCAATTCAGCAGAGCTTCTTACTACTTAATATAAGCAAGTATGCATTGCTGTCCTTAACATCCCTCCTGATGACAGTACAACTACACTGGAAGACATCCAGCATGGGATATCCATAACAATTCCAGAAGAAATAAATACTAGTAGGTGATGTTGATATCAATTTGTTGGCCATAGTGACTAACTCCCCAAAATCCATCATGAACATATATGGTTTCACAAAACTAAGTAATAACCCCACACACATTATAGCAAGACATCAAAACCCTTATTAGACTAGATCCTAATATGACACCCTAATCAATTCACACCACAGGTACAATGACAGTCTCTCTCAATGACCATCTCCAAATCTATACAAACAGACATGAGTAGAACCACCAACAGAAAAAAGATGAAATAGGCACATTTTGGAGAAATGTTTTTGAAACCCTTTGGAACACAAAGGAGAAGAATGGACAGACATTTTAAAAAGAAACAGGAAGGAGTTCAAATGTACAGGCTATAAAATGTGATTAAGCAGCGGCCAGAGAAAATGAAACAAAAGTAAGGAGAACTCCTAACTAGAAAATTCCAGAACCAGATGCATTACCTAACTTCTGGCTAAAAGTATTAACATCTTTACACAAAGATTTAGCCCTGAGTAAGAATTACTTATACAGTAAACTCTCAGTTAACTGGAACTCAAGCAGCCGGCAAAAAAAAAAAAAAAAAAATCGAAGAAATACAGTACAATTTTCATGTGATGCACCCCCCCCCCCCCACAGAAACATATCTTATGTTTTTAGCATTTTAGTGTTTCAAAAAGGAAGGTAGGAATAAATTCCCTCTCTCCCCACCTTGAGAACAAGACAAACCAAACAGATAGTATTAGGGTACAGCATTAGTCAGGCCTAGTTTTAATAGTAACTCTCAAGCAATCAGAAAGTACAGTTGTCCGGCATCTACCAAACCCCCTGGGTGCCAGTTAACTGAGAGTTTACTGTATATTCATCCCGAATAAACACTAACTCCTCCTTAAGAGTGAACATGTAAGCCATCTTAAAAAAATATATAAAAATAACTTGCCTTTGGATGATGTACCAACTATATACGGGAATTCATGCAGAGTTCATAGTCATTTAGATGCAAACTCGATCATGGCAACAAAACAAAGGGGAAACAAAAGAAAGCCACTTGGAGCAAAGGATTATTTGTTGCTACATAAAGCCATAATGAATTGTTAAAGGGGGAAAATCTAAGCTTGACATGGTTAGATTACCAAAGGAAAAAAAAAAAATGACACATTCATGGATTTTTCATATGTATATGGTAAATCCTACATCGATCAATTACATTAAATTATAGTGACCATGAAACACTGGCAATCCACCTTGCAATTAAACCATTTATACCAGGGCTAAAAACTGAAATTGGATATTCCAGGGTGATTCTTTCTCACCACAGTTGTTTTGTCTTACCCTTAACCCATTTCAATTTAAAGAAGGCGTGTTAGCTGAAAGCTCTTATCCTGTCTTGTATGTTCTATGCACGGAATCTGTGTTCTTAATAAAGTTTTAGATATTCCCCTGCAGTACCCTTTCTCTTTTTATGGTTATTATATATTTTTTACTGGGTTACCTTCAGCATATGAGGATTTCTTTTGCTTAACCCTTTGAGCAGTTTATTTAACATATTAGGTCTTGGTTACAATTTGGCTCTCAGAAAATAACCTTGCTTAAATACTTCTCATCTACTTTTTATGGATAACTGAAAACTGTATAGTTCATCAGATGAGGAGTTGAAAGCATAACTGCAAGTGGGTAAAACTTTCTCAGATTATATAAAAATGACATTTGGTCTTGTTCAATGTGTAGGAAAGTTGCAGTACCAAGAAAATATCAATCTGGGACAGGAATGTGATATAAAAGAACTTGAGCTGGAAGGAAGGAATAAATATTTGGGGACTAATGAAAGATCACCAATAAAACAGGAACAAATGTGAATAAAACTCTGTAAGGAATAATCCAGAAAACTAAAACGAATATAGAAAACAGCCTTGACATCCAAGAATAAAGTCAAAGCTATAAACCACTTTGGTCTTCCTGTTTTAAATTACGATTTTTGGTGTGACTGACTGGCTACAAAAGGTATTAGGTCAGTTGAACAGAAAAACAATAAAAATGATTCATACTTACCAAATGATACATAAAATCACTGTATACCAAGATATGTATTCCACGCTCTAAAGGAGTTATAGGCCTCCTCAAAACTGATTACATGAATAGATCTGTGTTAGATATTATGAATATAAGGCTGAAATTAATTCTGTTGTAAATATGCTGAAAGAAAAAGCTTGCTTAAATGCAGAAACAGAATTTAGTAATATGTGATCAGCAGTCATACTAAATGACCATGGCTTGGAAAATAAGGAACCTGCTGAATGGACATTTTTCCCTTACAGACTTAAAAACAGGATGTATGCAAGAGCAAAAATGTAAAATCTGCTTTTAAAGAATGGACAATAACACGGTGACAATGTGTTTCCTCAAAAATATGTTTTTCTGCATGGAAAACAGGACATGGCACAAGAACAGATGTTTTTATACAAAGATCCAAATAAAATACAGGATGTTCACACTGTCAGAAAAGCTGATCTCTTACAATGTGTTTCCTCAAAAATATGTTTTTCTGCATGGAAAACAGGATATGCTTATCAGCATTGGCACAAGAACAGATGTTCTTATACAAAGATCCAAATAGAATACAGGACAATGTGTTTCCTCAAAACATGTTTTTCTGCATGGACAACAGGACACTGTTACAGGATGTTCACACTGTCAGAAAAGATGGTCTCTTACAAGACATTGTTAAACAAGGAAGCTTAGTATTGTTTCTACAGGATGAGCAATTCTCCAAAATAGAATATCAAGAGGAAATGTATATGTTTATGCATGACTAAAAAGTGTATATAAAGAGCTGTATAAATCCAGTTATGTTAGAGGTATGGTAGGGACTCATTTGTCCTAAGGTAAATGTTATATCTCTCACATCATCTGTACTATATGAGAAGTAAAGTTGGAACAGTACTTTTAAGCTGCAACGTTGTTCCGTTTGGTTTATTATAAAAAGTTATTTGTTACTGCTCTCTAAAGTTGATGCTGCAAAGTATATTCTCTCATCAGTGTATATTCTGCAAGTTTCTGTATGCAACAGACTGTGAATGCAAATATAACCAGACTTTGAATTTTAGCAGAATCCCACAGCAAGAAGCAAGCAGCAAGTAAGTTCCATATAATTTTTTTCAATGGCAAGCTAGCCTGCATTTGAACCTACAATCTGCATTCAAACACAGGAGGAGTGATGGTAAGCCCTGCAGAGGGTCACTTCAGTCAAATTGCAGTAACTAACATTTGTACGTATGTGTAAATCCTAAACAGAAGTATTCCAGTTTATGCAGCTTGCAGTAGTAAAGTTTTTTAGACGTCTACAATCCGGAGTGAGACTAGTTCAAGAAATTCGCAGTGCCATAAATTCTTCAAGAAAAGGTGAATGTCCACTAGCACAGTAGTCCGCTGCCTGTTGTGCTTCACCAGCTTCTCAAGTGACTCTGAAAAATTTCTAGCCATCTGCAATAACAGCTTGATCACCTGTTTTCTTGCTAACTGGTAAGACTTTTTCTGTGTCACATATTTAGTGTGGATGATGTTAAACAGTTTGTATATTCTTAAGAGAGTTTGTATATTCTTAAGACAGTTTGTATATTCTTAAGACAGTTTGTATATTCATACATAGTTTGTGTATTCCTAGACAGTTTGTATATTACTAGACAGTATGGATATTATTTATAATTCATGCAGGAGTAAACCAAACTTTAGTAAATTGCTATGTTGGTATACACAGCACATTAGTAAATGTAAAACCTTATTGATAGTAAGGCATTATGCAAATGTATTACAATATTTGACTGGTATCTCAAAGAAAACCATGTGAAAAATGACAAATGTTTAGTGTGTGCTTCAACAAAAACTGCATTTTGTGTATTATGCCATAAAATAATATTGCATCATATTGCTAAAAAAATAGACTGTAAAGACAGATCTGTTCATGATAAAGAATTAACTAAGGGTAAAGTGTTCCCATTACATTCTGATATTGAACAGTTATGTCCTGTCACCGCATGTGAGTCAAATCAGTTACTGATAGAACCCCTAGTACATTTTGTTAAAAAGGAATGTAGTAAACTTCTAAAAGACAGACACAATGAGTTCTGGAAGCTTAGACAAGTTATACACACATCTTTTCAAAAGTGCATAGGAGTTTCAAATTCAGCAGAACAGCTTACTAAAGAATGTCAGAAAGACCATGCAACATTACAGGAAATTCAACAGCAGTTGCAGGATAAAGGAAATAAATTAGCTGAACTGACAAAGACTGGGAACTTCCTGCATACACAGTTAATCTGTGCAAAAGAAAAAGTTTTTTACCCCAGTAAAATAACTGCTTTCAAATATTTATTATCTAAGCCCAGTTCAGTACTTTACCAAGATGTTAATGGGCAGTTCAAAGACATGACCACAATGTTATGGTTACAATGACATTAAAACTGTATATTTTGAGCAGTGTATAAATGCTTGCAGTAGCACATGGTTCTTGTCTTATAGTTAATTCAACAGTTGCAAAGAGTTAATGGAACAGTTCTAAGTCATAAATTAAATTCTGTGATTGCAAAAGAATAAATTGATCATGTTAAAAAAAAATAACATTAAAGGAGACACAGCTCATAATTGATAAAATATTTTCACAGAATGGTCTGCAAAAGTAAAAGTTTTAAATACATTCAGTTTTGTAGTAATACTTAATATCATTGTATTAACTATGTAAAATTGCACTTTGACTTGTATCAAAAGAAGACTATAGGTTTTCTTCTTAATATGTTTTCTATATAAAATGTTTTGAGTATGTTTAAAAACAGAGGGAATTGTTAGATATTATGAATATAAGGCTGAAATTAATTCTGTTGTAAATATGCTGAAAGAAAAAGCTTGCTTAAATGCAGAAACAGAGTTTAGTAATATGTGATCAGCAGTCATACTAAATGACCATGGCTTGGAAAATAAGGAACCTGCTGAATGGACATTTTTCCCTTACAGACTTAAAAACAGGATGTATGCAAGAGCAAAAATGTAAAATCTGCTTTTAAAGAATGGACAATAACACTGTGACAATGTGTTTCTTCAAAAATATGTTTTTCTGCATGGAAAACAGGACATGGCACAAGAACAGATGTTTTTATACAAAGATCCAAATAAAATACAGGATGTTCACACTGTCAGAAAAGCTGATCTCTTACAATGTGTTTCCTCAAAAATGTGTTTTTCTGCATGGAAAACAGGATATGCTTATCAGCATTGGCACAAGAACAGATGTTCTTATACAAAGATCCAAATAGAATACAGGACAATGTGTTTCCTCAAAAACATGTTTTTCTGCATGGACAACAGGACACTGTTACAGGATGTTCACACTGTCAGAAAAGATGGTCTCTTACAAGACATTGTTAAACAAGGAAGCTTAGTATTGTTTCTGCAGGATGAGCAATTCTCCAAAATAGAATATCAAGAGGAAATGTATATGTTTATGCATGACTAAAAAGTGTATATAAAGAGCTGTATAAATTCAGTTATGTTAGAGGTATGGTAGGGACTCATTTGTCCTAAGGTAAATGTTATATCTCTCACATTATCTGTACTATATGAGAAGTAAAGTTGGAACAGTACTTTTAAGCTGCAACGTTGTTCCGTTTGGTTTATTATAAAAAGTTATTTGTTACTGCACTCTAAAGTTGATGCTGCAAAGTATATTCTCTCATCAGTGTATATTCTGCAAGTTTCTGTATGCAACAGACTGTGAATGCAAATATAACCAGACTTTGAATTTTAGCAGAATCCAGCCAGCAAGACTGAGTGTCTTAAGAACACTTCAAATCCATCATACCAAGCAGTAAGCAGCTCCATGTAATTTTTTCAATCTGCAACTGCGGGACTGCATACATATTTGCTGATCTCATCAGTTTTAAAACATAAGGAGAGGAAATCTTAGATGACCTCTCTACTTAGTTTAAAAGAAGCATTCAATTGACAAGCAGGAATGGAAATTAAACTATAAGAAGATAAAACAGCAGCTGAATGTACCAAAAAGAAAAAAAACAAACAGACAAAAAAATAAAGGAAAGAATGAAAGGAGAAGGATCAGATGAGAAAGAAGGAAATGTGAAAAAGCCATAACTGTAATGGCAAATATCAAGTTCTCCTGGAATAACCTCGTGCTGATCAGGATTTGACACAAGACTGGATAAGGAGAGGTGAGTTGAAACCAAACGATGAAAGGTTACTAATGTATATGTTGCTTACAAAGTCCATTGAACATGTGGGTGAAGCAGACAAATGTAGGTTCTCTAAAAAAGAATTGGAATGTTGCTGGGTTTTATACACTCATGGCAGAGGGCCTACACACTGGAAGGCACAATAGTGTGGTATGATTGTTCCACTTAGGATTGTGCACTCACCACAACATAGAAGTAGCTGAGAAGCATTGTGAACATGAACCACAAAGCATTATAGAGAATGATGAAGTGTACATCACATGGGATCACCCATTACCAACTGTCCAAGAAACAGAAGAGAGAAATTCAGATATAGTAACTCGTGAAAAAAGACAAAAGCAGTACTCATCATTGAAATTGCTATACATTGTGCATAGAGTGTCTCACGTACAGTGAGACACAAAGTAATAATATATCAAGATTTGCAGGGAGAAATCAGAGGAATGTGGATGAATGATACCCAGACAGTTGCAATAGTAGTAATAGTAGGAGCAGTGGGTCTAAAAAAAGAATTTACAGTCATATTTAGATATGCTGCTAATACATGTAATTCCTTATGAATTGCAGGAGTCAATTATGGGCCCATTACAGGTGCTGAGGAGAGCACTTTTCGCTAATATCAGAGATTGAAACAACACTAATTTCATGAACTTCAATCATACCTTGACCTAGGAAATGGTATTAGAAACTCAAAATATTTTAAGAAATTAAACCAGACATCTTACACATCCATCTAAATGGTATGTTTCTAAAACAACAAGCAACCTGTACAAGTTTAACCTACACAAATTCATTACTACCCTACCATCTATTAATTGGAATATCCCACAAATCCTCCCCTTAGACAATGCTGTAAGTGAATTCAATGCAACTTTCCTAAATATCCTTGTACCTCCTAGAAGGAAGAGACAAAAACAAATATTGCAATTTGGTTGTGCAAAAACAGTAGCTTGCTAATGCAGGATAAAGAAAACATGTTGAAAGAATTGCAGAAATATAAAACATCACAATATCTTGAAAACTTCATAATGTTCCACATCTGTACTAAAAAGCAAATAAATGAATACAAAAAAAGTTATACTACAACAACATTCAGAAGAATAGTTAACACAATCCTAAATAATTCTGGTGAACCATTGAAGAAATCTTACATCCTGGCTAAAAATTCAGCCTTAATCTCTATCCCAATAGCTTGCCACTCAAAACTGCAATAGAATTCAATTCTTATTTCATGTATAGTATAGTGTCCCTAACCAAGAATTCCCACATCCAATCTCCCCCCTGTCCAGCAGCCACATATCACTATGACCACTTTCACCTTCAAATCTGTGCTCTCATCCTATATAAAACACATCTTAAACAAACTCAAACCGTTTTCAGCTTCAGACGATGACCTCCCAACTGAGCACCTTAAAACAGCAGCCAGTAGCATTACCCATCCTAGCCTTATAAATAGTTCAAGTCCAGGAATCCCATGCTCCCTCTCTCTGAAAAAACAAAAAAAAAAACACACATTAGCTTTCTACACAAAGGAGGACATTCAGACAATAATAGTAGGTTTGCCTACTATTCTCCTGCAAACCTAAGATTACCTAAGTAATCTTAGGTTTGCAGGAGAATAGTAGGCTAATTGCCCTGAAGAGCCATTATAAGCTTAACCGATAACCTAAGGCCAGAATCAAACCCTGTACTTTGTGTCTATGAGGTAAAGACCTTAAGCATTATGCTCAGTCTAAACACTCTGAAATATTTGAAAAGTATACTCAGAAGCAATTGCTAAACTATCTCCTGGAGGAAGAATTCCTATCCGTCACACAACACGGCTTCCATGCTTCTTGTAGTACTGACACCGCACTTCTAACCTTTACAGATACTGTCAATAAAGCTAGAGATAATGACAAACTAGTGCCAAAGCCACAGATTAAAACTCAGCATGAAGAAATGCATTATATTGCCTTTGGGAAATTGTCTACACAAGCTAATTACTCCATAGATAAAACAACCCTAAGAGCTGACATATACTTAGGGATCTGGGAACATCTATACAAAGTAATCTGGACTTTGACCAACACGTAGCCAAGATAGTAAGAAAATCATTCTATGTCACCCAGGTCATAAGCAAAGGTATGGCTTCCAAGTCCAGGGAGGTTATAGTACCACTTGGCATATACCCAACCAGGCACTTGCAGCAGTGGAATACCCTCAAAGGTTCCTCACCAGGAGAATCTAGGGTATGAATATTTAAATACCATGTCCTACACAGAACGCCTTAAGGCCCTATATTTGTACTCAATGTCCTACAAGTTACTTAGAGATTATCTATCCCTAGCATATCAGGCATCCTCAGATCCAGCTGAGATGGATCTCTTGCACATTTGCAAAACAAACAGCACCAGAAACACTAGATTGAAAGACCTGAACTTTGCCTGTGACATAAATAAAAGAATGGTGGAGAGACTTCTGTGTCTCAAAGGATCTTCATGCTATGGAATAAGCTCTCCATCTAGGTGAAGCAAAGTTCATCTCCTGACCATATTCAAAAGAAACCTTTATCATTGGATATGAAACCATAAATGCACCCCACCCCCCACCCCCCCCGGTTTGACTCCCATGCAGTAAGTAAATTCATTCCTATCTAACATATCACTTCTACACAAACCCATAGCTACTTATTTACTAACATACCCCACCATATAGATGTAAAGACCCTGGTGACAGTCTAGAATAAACCTACGAACCTATTACTTATGCACAAAACTTGGCACAAAAATACACTGAATACATCATTCATACTTATTTATTCCTACAACATATACTCCAAATTCAAGAGTTGTCATAAACAGCTAAAGACAATTTAAATAATCTCTCAAAACATAAAAATGTACACTAACCTGTTGCATCCTCCAGTAGACTTGTAAGCATGTACCGCAATGTCTTACTGGAGGTATCAGGAAAACCAAACAGTATCTAAGCAATAAAACATGGCCACAATCACTACCACATACAGCCCTTGGAGGCAATGTCAGAACTCAGGTTAGAGAACCCCTTAACAAAACTATTTCTAAACTTATTTTGACTATCCACAAAAGGAAAATAGAATAAATACTATAAAAAAACTAACTAAGAACACACACAAAAACATTCAACAATGATTGGGTGCTCTCAGCTGAGATAAAATCTGCAAAGCAAAGCAAAAAGTACATGGTACACCTTCTGCAAAACCAGACTCCCAAACAGTCATGGAAATAATAGCTAGTTACCAAAGTAAATTACACTCCTACACACACACACACACACACACACACACACACACACACACACACACACACACACACACACACACACAGAGCAAAATAACTGCACAGACAGAGTGCAGTAAAACCAGTAACCTGTAAAAACTTAAACCTGTAATACAAAGCTTTACACTTGGAAGTTGGCATAATAGTTAAAATGTTTTCCTCACAGACAAGAGGTACAGGTTTTGATTCTCACTAAGGGAAAATTGGATAGGTTAGAATGGTCCACAAGGGCAGCTAGCATAGTACTTACCTATAATAACTTACTCCAGGGATCTCAACCTAGTCTGTGACATTAACAGAATATGCTGTTTAGACAGATATATCTCCCAGTGATTGCTGCTTTTCTGGAATAAGCTCCTACTTCATGTGAAGCAGAGCTTCTGCATGACCCTAGTCAAACACAACCTTGACAACTGGATGGGTGACCGTAAATTCACCCCAGGGGTGGTGCCTATGTCCGTCATTGACAAGGCAGTCAGAACTGATCGTAGAATCACTCTGCTAACAATGACCATCTAACTATGGTCAATAAGGGTACTCGGGTTTTTATGCGGTTACGCTTGTAAAGGCCCTATGGCCATTAGCTTAGTAACCTCCTATGAACATATGAACTAATATATGTTGTGTATGTATAGCCAACATCCAAGAGATCAACACCATTTAGTCGACACAGACAGGTGGTCAATGAGTGTGTGAGATCAACAATCCCTGGGTAGGAGAATATTTCCTTTTCTCGGAGATTGTGAAATGTTGTCATTTGTTTAGTTCGCTCTGGGGTAATTACTGAAGCATGCACAGAATGTTTCAATATTGGTAATTTCAACATTCTATCATTGATCTCCTGGGTGCCTGGCCAGTGTCTGGACTTACTGCCTTACACCCGCATATATACATAGTAACAACACATACATACATATCTATCTATCTATCTATCTATCTATCTATCTATCTATCTATCTATCTATCTATCTATCTATCTATCTATCTATCTATCTATCTATCTATCTATCTATCTATCTATCTATCTATCTATCTATCTATCTATCTATCTATCTATATGGGTATAGTCAATTTAGTGGAATAGCCCATACATCAACCTCAAAAACATTGACAGCAAAATGTTGACTGACCATATGTCAACATGTTACCACTAATGCGCCAAGAAAGTACTTTGAAGTCCAAAATGTTGACAGCAAAAAAGTCGACAAGCCAAATGTTGACACACTACCACTTGTGTACCAAGAAAGAACCTCACCACATGCAGTAAATAACATCATTCTCCCTGCTCATTATTGAGACAAACCACCACTACCAACCAATATGTGACATGGATATCCCACCTCTGGGGCAATAATCAAGGAGCCTCAGTTCTCACTACTAGCACCTGTGGGGGATGTTCATTGGGAAGATAACAGGCACACACACAGAAATTTCCATTAAGAGCACACAGGGAACACAGTTAGTCTGGGGCTGGATCCTCTCTCTTTCTCCAGATTCCCCAATAAGACTTCTTACTGGCACAACTATAGAGTTGAGTCCTTAGCCAGGGTTCCAAGCCAAGTCCTCCAGCACTCTCTCTGCCAGTGCTTCATGTCCCCTGACAAGTAGCTTACACACACACACACACACACACACACACACACACACACACACACACACACACACACACACACACACACACACACACTCTTTGAGATTTGATTTACACACATAGACACACACACACACACACACACACACACACACACACACACACACACACACACACACACACACACACACACACACTCACCTGGGAAAGGCTGGTACAGGTTTACTAGCTATGCCCCCTTCTGCCCAGAATATAATGTACTTGTAACTGCCAACAGAACCCCTCACCACCTTTTTTAAGGCCCTTAACAAACAGTGTCCAATTTTACTGTGTAATAGTAATATTAATACAAATGGTAGTTTGACCAAAATCAAGGCTATTAAGAGTGGCCCACACAGTGTCAACAAATAAATATGCAAGTACTCTCAAAACTTAAATATCTCTACAAAGATTAGCCACAATGAAAGGTTTAAATATATTTAATAATAAATAATAGCAGAACAAGAAAATACTAAGTACATATTCACAGTGACATCAGAGTTCAAATTGCAGGAAATATTTAAAATAACATTGCAGGACAGGCTCAGATAAATAAAGAAAAACAATACCTAAACTAAGCTTCACTATATTCCTGATTGTATTTTAAGAGACTTACTATACCCTAATAATGTAAACAAGGCCAATGATGTGGTGAATGGTTCTTCTTGTTGTCAGTTCCAAGACAGAACACAGACTAGAATACTCTGTCTCACCCAGAGACTTCTTAAGATAACATCTAAAATATTACTGCTGGGATAGCTTGCAGAATGACATAATTTCTGGTCATCTGACTTCTAGTTCCCATGCCAAAGCCCCATTGCTGGAAGCTGGCAGGACTTAGCACATACCTGTAAAATACACACACAAGGGCTTTTGCTCAGATCTTTGACAGGTGCTGAAAGTCATGAACAATTGTGTTCTTCCATGCTTCTAGAGTAGTAATTAGTTCACCACAAATGCAACACATAAAGCTTCCTAGCACAAACTTTATGTCTCTGGCTGCATTGAAACCTGTGAGATAGCATCTTTATGGCCTAGCCTATAAAGGGATTTAATTTCAGATATTTTTCTAAAATGTGTTGGACTGAGGTTAACCCTTCAGTTTCCTCTGTTAAAACATATACATTTAAACAGTTACAACAGTGCATGTGCATTTCTGTTCTCTGCAGTAGGCACACTGTGAATACATTTCAAACATAAGCACTTTACAAATACCTTTTCAACACACGTTTGCACAAATTAGTTTGACATACACATGACATACAGTTCTAATACATTTGTAACACAAGCATCTTATATAAATCATGTTAAAATTCACAAATGATATATAATTATTTACAAAATTCTAGCTAGCTGTGCTAGCAGTACCTCTTTTTGTCACAATTATATATAGTAACTCCAGGATCACACAATTCCCAGAGAAAGGGATTATTCTCCTACCCCAGGATTGTCAGTCTCAAACACTTGTTGACATATAATACGGTTGATTAAATAGATGTCGGCAATGATCATGTAGACCAAAAACAGTGGCATGCATATATATATATATATATATATATATATATATATATATATGTATATGTGTAGGTCCCCTACACATGATCGACATTTCAGAAAACCAATTCCCATATGGCCAAGACCATATGATCGACTTTTGAAATTTCAATTATGCAGAATGGGCATCTTCATATAGTGCAGAATGGGAAGATTCCCATCTTCCAGCACTGTAGTGCAATCTCGGAGTTGGTATATTTAAGTTGTAGGGGGTGTGGGGGGTGCATGGGCGATTGCCTCCCCTGCTAGCAGCATGTAGGTAAGTTTTGTTTTTTATTTTATTTTATTTTTTTACGTTTGAAATTTCAAAATCGATCATATGGTCTTGGCCATATGGGAATCGGCTTTTTGAAATTTCAGTCATGTATAGTAGATCTATATATATATATATATATATATATATATATATATATATATATATATATATATATATATATATTGGATTCCTATTACAAGAGCGAAAGTTCACTACTTTGAACTTGTAATAGGAAGCCTCACTAATGTGAAAGTTCACTTTAACAAAAGTGAACTTTTGCATAAGTGCACTTTACCGAAAACGCCACAGCACAGTGGAGGACATAAAAAACAAGCTATGTCCTCCACTATGGTGCGATAGTCATGGACCTTAGGGTTAGGGCACAGGTTAGGGTAAGGGGATAGTTAGTAAAGCTATCCCCTTACCCTAACCCATGCTCTAACCCTAAGGTTCATCACTATTGCACCACAGTGGAGGACATTGCTATGTCCTTCACTGCGCTGCAGCTGTCACGGACCTTGGGGTTAGGGCACAGGTCATGGTAAGGGGATAGCGCATAGGGCTATCCCCTTACTATGACCTGTGCCCTAACCCTAAGGTCCATGAGTACTGCACGGAAGTTCAGTACAACACTTATTCATTGTACTGAACTTCGCATAAGTGCACTTTCGATTAAGTGCACTTTCGCTGCAGTGAGCATTCCATGCACTATTTCAAATTAGTGAAAATTCAATCTATGGAACCTATATATATATATATATATATTTATATATATATATATATATATATATATATATATATATATATATATATATATATATACACACACACACACACACACACACACACACACACACACACACACACACACACACACACACACACACACACTGATCTACTTTAAAAAACAAAGATCAGAACACCAATGTTCATTTTCAAGAGACTGAAAATACCGAAACCTAACATATCCGAATGCTGAAGCTTTCCCAGGGCAAGTAAACACTTGCCCAAACCTAAGCTAAATACACACTGAGGTAATTTAAACCCACCCAGGTA
Organism: Protopterus annectens; assembly: GCF_019279795.1. Classification (NCBI taxonomy): domain Eukaryota; kingdom Metazoa; phylum Chordata; order Ceratodontiformes; family Protopteridae; genus Protopterus; species Protopterus annectens. The sequence continues at coordinate 143,081,221 of NC_056742.1, read as the reverse complement.
GGGGCTGTACCCCCCACACCACCCCTAACTGTATATACCAACTCTGGGATCACAATACAGTGGATAAAAGGGTGTGTTGGCCAACTGTTTACTTACTCAGGGAAAACAGAAGCGTATGTCAGGGTTCTGTATTTTCTATTTAGCAAAAATGAACGTCGGTGTTCTGAACTTCAGTTTTTGAAGTAGATCCATATATCTATATCTATATATGTATATATATATATGTATATATATATATATATATATATATATATATATATATATATATATCAAAAAACACCCCAGAGACAGCAAACAAGTATCAGAGAACAACAATCCAAGTGTGGAAGGAGCTGTTGCCACTGAATCTTCAAAATGAAGAGTATAGACAAAGTTATCCCAACGGCTGGTGCCAAAGATGTAGTTAAACTCTAAGACAAAAGGAAATTGTGGACTAAATCCTTCAATAAAGCAGTGTCAGCGAAGATATCCAAAAGTTCTAATGTCAAAACAAGTTTATTATGAGCGCTTTCGCGGTGACCCACACCGCTTCTTCAGATATATATAAAAAACAATAATTAAAGCAGCTTTATATAACAATCATCCCCCAATCACAATGCATTTGCAGATTCAAAAACAACCAATGAAACATTTGTTATAAAACATGTGATATTCAGGCCGGAACCATTGTCCCACCCTGTATAACTCAATACATAGAGCAATTGCACCAATTAATAAACTTTTTGATTAAAAATTGTAATAAAAACTAATTCAAATGATCTACTCTGGATACTTTAAAAGTTTTAAAGTTGTACATCTGTCGCCATAGCTTAATGGAAGCAAATTACTATGCAGGTTAGAATTAAAATTAAAGAAAGCGAAATAACTCATAACACATTTAGCATCGCTTACTTTCTACCAAACCCATAAAATGCAAGTCCAATCATGCTATCAAAAAATATATATATCCAAAAATACAGGCAAGTGTTAAACCCTTGCAGCGCTAAACAGACGTCTATATACAAAAACTACGGACAAACTCCGTCACATGGGAAAACAGAAGTAAATCTCACATTTGCCAACTCCACAAAAGAAGTGTGCGAATCATAACATCCACACATCCAAAGTTCCATTGCGTCATTGCGTCTGCAACTCCATGTGACCCACGTGTCTCTTGTCTGTTGGTGCATGAAGCAATGTTATGGGAACTTTGGATGTTTGGAGGTTATGATCCGTACATTTCTTCTGTGGAGTTGGCAAACGTGAGGTCTACTTCAGTTTCCTATGTGACGGGGTTGGTATATATTCTTAATTTCACTGTGTTCGATGACGCGGGTTACGTGGAGCTGCTGACGCAGTGAAGTGCCTTTTGTTTGTTGTTGTACGAAGCAATGTAAGGGAATTTTGGATGTGTGGATGTTATGATTCGCACATTTCTTTTGTGGAGTTGGCAAATGTGAGGTTTACTTCTGTTTTCCCATGTGACGGAGTTTGTCCGTAGTTTTTGTATATAGACGTCTGTTTAGCGCTGTAAGGGTTTAACACTTGCCTGTATTTTTGGATATATATATTTTTTGATAGCATGATTGGACTTGCATTTTATGGGTTTGGTAGAAAGTAAGCGATGCTAAATGTGTCATGAGTTATTTCGCTTTCTTTAATTTTAATTTTAATTTTAATTTTAACCTGCATAGTAATTTGCTTCCATTAAGCTATGGCGACAGATGTACAACTTTAAAACTTTTAAAGTATCTAGAGTAGATCATTTGAATTAGTTTTTATTACAAATTTTTAATCAAAAAGTTTATTAATTGGTGCAACTGCTTTATGTATTGAGTTATACAGGGTGGGACAATTTCCGGCCTGAATATCACATGTTTTATAACAAATGTTTCATTGGTTGTTTTTGAATCTGCAAATGCATTGTGATTGTGGGATGACTGTTATATAAAGCTGTTTTAATCATTGTTTTATAAATATCTGAAGAAGCGGTGTGGGTCACCGCGAAAGCGCTCATAATAAACTTGTTTTGATATTAGAACTTTTGGATATCTTCGCTGACACTGCTTTATTGAAGGATTTAGTCCACAATTTCCTTTTGTCTTAGCGTATAACTACATCTTTGGCACTAGCTGTTGGGTTAACTTTGTCTACACTCTTCACTTTGAAGATTTAGTGGCAACAGCTCCTTCCGCACTTGGATTGTTGTTCTCATATATATATATATATATATATATATATATATATATATATATATATATATATAATGAGCATATATTATAACTAGATAGATATAGATAATTGACTAGCTATAGATACATAGATATATAAATAAATATGCATATACAGCAATACACACACAGTTTTATACACACACACACACACACACACACATATATATATATATATATATATATATATATATGTATCTATATTTATCTCTTTCTTTATACATACATATATATATATATATATATATATATATATATATATATATATATGTATATGTATATATATATATATATATATATATATATATGTATATATATATATATATATATATATATATATATATATATATATATATGTGTGTGTTGTTGTGTCTTTCGGTGTTTCACGGTTAGGGGTCACCACAGCCCTGATGCACAACCTTCAACGAAGGTACGCCCATTCACGCATGTCTCCATGCAGAAGATGCTCTAGCTGAGAATCGAATCGGACAGCGTCTTACTGTGAGGTGACAACGCTACCGCAGCACCACCACCACTGTATGTATGTTTGTGTATATATATATCTTGTGAAGACTGGGTGAAGATGAAGGCTGCCAGCCTAGCCAGATTGAATTCTGGAGATAATTCTGTCATCTGTAAATATTAATGTAAACCACAGGCTTGTTGTCTTAAATGGTAAAAACAGTGTTACATGTGGAACTGGAAAAAATGTAACAACAGTGCACTCTATTGAACAAGTAAAGCATGTTGTGACCCTTTGATGTTAGGACTCAGAGCCATTGAGTCTAGAGTGGGACATCCTGCCTATTATTTTAAGGCCAGAGTTAATGGCCAAAATTTGCATGCATAAATGTCCTTTATTGCTCTGGTTTCTGCCCAGAGGTGAAGAATGTAAATGCATTTTCTGTTAGCCTGGGAACACAGGGAAGTGTGAAGAATGATGTAATGTGAACCAGGAATGTGAGAGAATCA